>NC_056433.1:85820068-85847568 GCF_018296145.1 Oncorhynchus tshawytscha
CCTGTAAGTCACTACCATAGTGGATATGTCCCTGTAAGTCACTACCATAGTGGATATGTCCCTGTTAGTCACTACCATAGTGGATATGTCCCTGTTAGTCACTACCATAGTGGACATGCCCTGTTAGTCACTACCATAGTGGACATGCCCCTGTAAGTCACTACCATAGTGGATATGTCCCTGTAAGTCACTACCATAGTGGATATGTCCCTGTTAGTCACTACCATAGTGGACATGCCCCTGTAAGTCACTACCATAGTGGACATGCCCCTGTAAGTCACTACCATAGTGGATATGTCTCTGTAAGTCACTACCATAGTGGATATGTCCCTGTTAGTCACTACCATAGTGGACATGCCCCTGTAAGTCACTACCATAGTGGATATGTCCCTGTAAGTCACTACCATAGTGGATATGTCCCTGTTAGTCACTACCATAGTGGACATGCCCTGTTAGTCACTACCATAGTGGACATGCCCTGTTAGTCACTACCATAGTGGACATGCCCCTGTAAGTCACTACCATAGTGGACATGCCCCTGTAAGTCACTACCATAGTGGATATGTCCCTGTTAGTCACTACCATAGTGGACATGCCCCTGTAAGTCACTACCATAGTGGATATGTCCCTGTTAGTCACTACCATAGTGAATATGTCCCTGTTAGTCACTACCATAGTGAATATGTCCCTGTTAGTCACTACCATAGTGGACATGCCCCTGTTAGTCACTACCATAGTGGATATGTCCCTGTTAGTCACTACCATAGTGGACATGCCCCTGTAAGTCACTACCATAGTGGATATGTCCCTGTTAGTCACTACCATAGTGAATATGTCCCTGTTAGTCACTACCATAGTGGACATGCCCCTGTTAGTCACTACCATAGTGGACATGTCCCTGTTAGTCACTACCATAGTGGACATGCCCCTGTAAGTCACTACCATAGTGGACATGCCCCTGTTAGTCACTACCATAGTGGACATGCCCCTGTAAGTCACTACCATAGTGGACATGCCCCTGTTAGTCACTACCATAGTGGACATGTCCCTGTTAGTCACTACCATAGTGGACATGCCCCTGTAAGTCACTACCATAGTGGACATGCCCCTGTTAGTCACTACCATAGTGGACATGCCCCTGTAAATCACTACCATAGTGCCCCTGTTAGTCACTACCATAGTGGACATGTCCCTGTTAGTCACTACCATAGTGGACATGCCCCTGTAAGTCACTACCATAGTGGACATGCCCCTGTTAGTCACTACCATAGTGGACATGCCCCTGTTAGTCACTACCATAGTGGACATGCCCCTGTAAGTCACTACCATAGTGGACATGCCCCTGTTAGTCACTACCATAGTGCCCCTGTAAGTCACTACCATAGTGGATATGTCCCTGTTAGTCACTACCATAGTGGACATGCCCCTGTAAGTCACTACCATAGTGGACATGCCCCTGTTAGTCACTACCATAGTGCCCCTGTAAGTCACTACCATAGTGGATATGTCCCTGTTAGTCACTACCATAGTGGACATGCCCCTGTAAGTCAGAAGTCAAACGGACGAGTTTCGGCGACAGCCTTTGTTAGTTTTCTCTGAACTCTGCTGCTTAAAAGACATTAAAACAGAAAGAAAATATGAGTGTATTTTATTTTCCATCTATCTGTGAGTTACCAGGAGAACGCTTCCTGTGCCCTGTAGCTGTTTCATGGCGATGTGCAGATCTCCGTCAGTCACATGAGGGAACTCCTCAACTCCACTTTGGATCAGGAAACATTTAAAACCAGCCACCCCAGCCCGGATCATGGGGAGCAGCTCCAGCTGCAGAAACAGAGTCATTTGTATCAGGTGGTTTCATAGAAACCACTACGGGTAGATACCGAAGCCACACCATCACCACAGGGCTTTGGTTTAGGTTCACCCGAGTGGGATTGGTCGTATTCTTAATTGTCCCGCAAAAAAACATCCATCCTTTCCTCTTCTCCTCTACTTGAATCTCTACAGATTTGATATAACTGACCAGGCTAAGGACAGCATATTAATAAGATTCCATGTTATGTTCACCTGCCAAGTCTGTCCCAATCAGGGCAGATCCCAATCAGGGCAGATCCCAATCAGGGCAGATTCTATCAGGGCAGATCCCAATCAGGGCAGATCCCAATCAGGGCAGATCAAGGTGAGACGATGTGGAGACTCTGAGGACTTTTTTGACAATTGAGAAAGAGCCTTCCCACTGGGAACAGATGTCAGATCAACGTGTAGTTTATATTTACATTTATATTTACACAAAATGCCCTTAAATGTATAACTTTTTTTTGCAAATCCAATCAGTTTTCCAGGTTGATGGAAACAACGTTATTTCAACCGGCTTTTGCCTAGTGGGTTAGTTTTATCTCTACTTTTTGTCTGCCCTGAGATTGGAAGCTTGGACGTTTGATCCCTGGCGAGTCAAACGAAATACTGTAAAAATGGGACCTGATGCGTCTCTGCTTGGCACTCAGCATTTAAGGAGATAGATTTGGAGGAGGGGGGAGGCCCTGCGATAGACTAGTGTCCTGTCCAGGTGGTGTTCTTGTATGTCATGCTATCATTCCTACAGCCAGTACTGTACCTGGTTGCCAGGGACGACCCCTCCCCAGAAGGCAGTGTCTACAAAACACTTTCCCGACGCTGCTGCCATCTTCTCATGGAAGTTATCCAGGGTGGTGGTCGGCGGGATGCTGTTGCTATGGAGACAGTAATTAGAACACAGTTTAATTTGCACATTTTAAATCGCTTTTTATTTTAATTTATTTTTATTTTTTAAGATATCCTTAGTGATCCTCAGTTTGGCCAGATCTGAATGTGTTCGTTGAGTACAGGAGTAGCCTAAGTTAGTCAATGTGACAGGCATCTCTTGACAATGTGATCTTTATTCAAGGCCAGCTTTAGAAAAGTACATTTGAGGCAATCTGTAGTTTACCCTTACACTATCTCAGACTCCTAACCTCTGATCTTACGACCTGAATCTGGACAATGGATAATTTTCTATGGGAAAAAGTCAGCCTCTATCACTCCTTACCCATACACATTTGGCTCTAACTCCTCCATGTCTGCAAATCTGAAGGGTCTGGATAGGCATAACCAGAAAATCTTTCAAATTACAAATCTGCAAACATTGAAGGGTTAGGATCAAGGGAAGGGGTAGGGAGCTAATTGTGACGGGGCTGTTCCATGTTCTTGGCAAGAGGACCACAATGGAAATAAATCCCAGACTTGATCCCCCATGATTCTACTCATGTACATGTAGTAGTAGTATGTGTGCTTGTTTTTAAAATGGAGTAATTAATAAACTTAACTCAACTTTGAAGTGATTTACAGGGGCATGTCTACTATAGTAGTGATTTACAGGGACATGTCTACTATGGTAGTGATTTACAGGGACATGTCCACTATGGTAGTGACTAACAGGGACATGTCCACTATGGTAGTGACTAACAGGGGCATGTCCACTATGGTAGTGATTTACAGGGACATGTCCACTATGATAGTGATTTACAGGGACATGTCTACTATGGTAGTGACTAACAGGGACATGTCCACTATGGTAGTGATTTACAGGGACATGTCTACTATGGTAGTGATTTACAGGGACATGTCCACTATGGTAGTGACTTACAGAGACATGTCTACTATGGTAGTGACTTACAGGGGCATGTCCACTATGGTAGTGACCCCTCCTGCAGCAGCGGCCCTCGTGGCGGTCCAGAATCCCTCCCAGGTGGTGCGACCCGGTTCATTCACATGGACGTGACAGTCCACGATACCAGGCATCACCAGATGGTCTCCCACATCCAACACCTACCATCAGTGTAACAAATATATGTTATAGATACAGCTATACATGTCATAGCACCAGCCATGAAGTGGGGGGCTGTTTTGCTAGACTTCGGTGTGGATTTTGACATTGTCGATCATAGTCTGCAGCTGGAAAAACGTATGTGCTATGGCTTTACACCCCCTGCTATAATGTGGATAAAGAGTTACCTGTCTAACAGAACACAGATGGGTGTTCTTTAATGGCAGCCTCTCCAACATAATCCAGGAAGAATCAGGAATTCCCCAGGGCAGCTGTCTAGGCCCCTTACTTTTTTCAATCTTTACTAACGACATGCCACTGGCTTTGAGTAAAGCCAGTGTGTCTATGTATGTGGATGACTCAATATACACATCAGCTACCACAGCGACTGAAATGACTACATTACTTAACAAAGAGCTGCAGTTAGTTTCCGAATTGGTGTCAAGGAATAAGTTAGTCCTAAATATTTCAAAAATGAAAAGCTTTGTATTTGGGACTAATCATTCACTAAACCCTAAACCTTAACTAAATATTCTAATGTGGAAATTGAGCAAGTTGAGATGACTAAATTGCTTGGCGTAACCCTGGATTCTAAACTGTCATGGTCAAAACATATTGATACAACAGTAGATAAGATGGGGAGAAGTCTGTCCATAATAAAGAGCTCCTCTACCTTCTTAACAACACTATCAACAAGGCAGGTCCTACAGGCCCTAGTTTCTACCTTCTTAACAGCACTATCAACAAGGCAGGTCCTACAGGCCCTAGTTTCTACCTTCTTAACAACATTATCAACAAGGCAGGTCCTACAGGCCCTAGTTTCTACCTTCTTAACAACACTATCAACAAGGCAGGTCCTACAGGCTCTAGTTTTGTCACACCTGGACTACTGTTCAGTTGTGTGGTCAGGTGCCACATTAAAGGACTTAGGAAAATTGCAATTGGCTCAGAACAGGGCAGCACGGCTGGCCCTTGGATGTACACAGAGAGCTAATATTAATAACATGCATGTCAATCTCTCCTGGCTCAAAGCGTAGGAGAGATCGACTTCATCACTACTTGTATTTGTGAGACGTATTGACATGTTGAATGCACCGAGCTGTCCATCTAAACTACTGGCACACAGCTCGGACACCCATGCGCATACCCCACTAGACACGCCACCAGAGGTCTCTTCACAGTCCCCAAGTACAGAACAGACTATAGGAGGCGCACAGTACTACATAGAGCCATGACTACATGGAACTCTATTCAACATCAGGTAACTCATGCAAGCAGTAAAATTAGATTTAAAAAAAAAGATAAAAATACACCTTATGGAACAACGGGGACTTGAAGCAACACAAACATAGGCACAGACACATGCATACGAACACACAATATCATACGCACTATACACACATGTGCACATGGATTTTGTGTTGTACAGTAGATGTGTAGTAGAAAAGGGGCCTGAGGGCATACACTTAATATGTTGTGAAATCTGTTGTGAATTTATTGTAATGTATAAAAAATGTATAACTGGCTTAATTCTGCTGGATCCCAAGAAGAGTAGCTGCTGCCTTGGCAGGAACTAATGGGGATCCATAATAAACCCCAGGAAGAGTAGCTGCTGCCTTGGCAGGAACTAATGGGGATCCATAATAAACCCCAGGAAGAGTAGCTGCTGCCTTGGCAGGAACTAATGGGAATCCATAATGAACCCCAGGAAGAGTAGCTGCTGCCTTAACAGGAACTAATGGGGATCCATAATAAACCTCAGGAAGAGTAGCTGCTGCCTTGGCAGGAACTAATGGGGATCCATAATAAACCCCAGGAAGAGTAGCTGCTGCCTTGGCAGGCACTAATGGGGATCCATAATAAACCTCAGGAAGAGTAGCTGCTGCCTTGGCAGGAACTAATGGGGATCCATAATAAACCTCAAGAAGAGTAGCTGCTGCCTTGGCAGGAACTAATGGGGATCCATAATAAACCCCAGGAAGAGTAGCTGCAGCCTTGGCAGGAACTAATGGGGATCCATAATAAACCTCAGGAAGAGTATCTGCTGCCTTGGTGCAGGAACTAATGGGGATCCATAATAAACCCCAGGAAGAGTAGCTGCTGCCTTGGCAGGAACTAATGGGGATCCATAATAAACCTCAGGAAGAGTAGCTGCTGCCTTGGCAGGAACTAATGGGGATCCATAATAAACCCCAAGAAGAGTAGCTGCTGCCTTGGCAGGAACTAATGGGGATCCATAATAAACCCCAGAAAGAGTAGCTGCTGCCTTGGCAGGAACTAATGGGCATTCATAATAAACCACAGGAAGAGTAGCTGCTGCCTTGGCAGGAACTAATGGGGATCCATAATAAACCCCAGGAAGAGTAGCTGCTGCCTTGGCAGGAACTAATGGGGATCCATAATAAACCCCAGGAAGAGTAGCTGCTGCCTTAACAGGAACTAATGGGGATCCATAATAAACCCCAGGAAGAGTAGCTGCTGCCTTGGCAGGAATTAATGGGAATCCATAATAAACCCCAGGAAGAGTAGCTGCTGCCTTGACAGGAACTAATGGGGATGCATAATAAACCCCAGGAAGAGTAGCTGCTGCCTTGGCAGGAACTAATGGGGATCCATAATAAACCCCAGGAAGAGTAGCTGCTGCCTTGGCAGGAACTAATGGGAATCCATAATAAACCCCAGGAAGAGTAGCTGCTGCCTTGACAGGAACTAATGGGGATCCATAATAAATTCAAATCACAGTAAAGCTACATCAGTGAATGTATTTATTTGTACCTTTATTTAACTAGGCAAGTCAGTTAAGAACAAATTCTTATTTTCAATGACGGCCTCCCCCGGTGACGCTGGGACTATTCTGGCCACCCTATGGGACTCCCAATCACGGCCAGATGTGATTCAGCCGGGATACGAACCAGTAGTGACACCTCTTGCACTGAGATGCAGTGCCTTATTACCACTGCGCCACTTGGGAGCCCATACTGATCTAAAGCTACATCAGTAAAGCCACGTCAGTAATGCTACATCAGTAATGCTACATCAGTGAAGCTACGTCAGTAATGCTACGTCAGCAATGCTACGTCAGTGAAGCTACGTCAGTAATGCTACGTCAGTAATGCTACGTCAGCAATGCTACGTCAGTAATGCTACGTCAGTAATGCTACTTCAGCAATGCTACGTCAGTAATGCAACGTCAGCAATGCTACGTCAGCAATGCTACGTCAGTAATGCTACGTCAGTAATGCTACGTCAGTAATGCTACGTCAGCAATGCTACATCATTAAAACTACGTTATAGATCAGTGTATCTCAATCCTGATCCTGGCCATTACCATGAACACGTATAACTATTTATAATTTATAATCTGGTCCTGGGGACCCAAAGGGTTTTACTTTTTTTTTTTTGCCTTACCTGATTCAAATCATCCAAACTTGATGATGAGCTGAGGATTTGAATCAGCTGTGTAGTGCTAGGGATTAAACAAACATGTGCACACTCTTGGGTCCCAGGACCAGGGTTAAGATACACCATTAAAAATAGTTATACACCTTCATAGTAATGCTCAATCAGTAATGGCCAAATGGCACCTCATTCCCTATATAGTGGACTACTTTTGACCAGGGCCCCTTAGGGCTCATAGGACTCTGGTCAAAACGTAGTGCACTATGTCGGGAATAGGGTGGTATTTGTAGTAATACAGATGTTATTACAGTGTAATTACATTTTTTAAGAATGACGAACGACTTCAGCAATCTAGGCCACAAAATAGCCCCGATTGAACTACAAATGGGTGAGAAATAAATACACTGAATGACATTATCTTTTCTCTCCAACAGGGGGAGCAAGTGAGCCAGAGAACAAAGTTTTAAGTTTCCAGTTGCATTAGTCTTATGTACAGGATACACATGGTATACACTGTCCAATGAAATGCTTACTTCAGGTTCCTTCTCTATATTGCAACAACAATTATAGTACAATTATTTACACATGTATCAGAGTAAGTGGGATTGGGGGGGGAGGGGGGGCAAGTGATTAAATTGTGCAGTATAAGCAATAGTGAAAACAAATCTCGTAGCAGCAATTTGGGCGGCAGGTAGCCTATTGGTGAGAGTGTTAAGCTAGTAACTGCAAGGTTGGTGGATTGAATCCCCGAGCAGACAAGGTCAAAATCTGTTGTTCTGCCCCTGAACAAGGCAGTTAACCCACTACCCCTAGGCCAACATTGTAAATAGGTATTTGTTCTTAACTGACTTGCCTTGTTAGATAAATAAAAAAATGTGCTGTGTGTGTAGCATGAATTGACACTGAGTGCACAAGACACTAAGGACACCTGCTCTTTCCATGTGGCTATCCAGGTGAAAGCTATGATCTTCACTTGTTAAATCCACTTCAATCAGTGTAGATGAAGGGAAGGAGATAATTGAGACACGGATTTTGTTTGTGTGCCATTCAGAGGGTGAATGGAGAAGACAAAATATTTAAGTGCCTTTGAACGGGGTGTGGTAGAAGGTGCCAGGCGCACCGGTTGTGTTAAGAACTGCAACGCTGCTGGGTTTTTCACCCTCAACAGTTTCCCATGTGTTTCAAAAATGGTCCACCAACCAAAGGACATCCAGCCAACTTGACACAACAGTGGGAAGGATTGGAGTCAATATGGGCCAGCATTCCTGTGGAACACTTTCGACACCTTGTAGAGTCCACAAATTGGGTGACTCAATATTAAAGTGTCCTTATTGTTTTGTACACTCAGTGTATATAAACTCAGCAAAAAATGAAATGTCCTCTCAAGGTCAACTGCGTTTATTTTCAGCAAACTTAACGTGTAAGTATTTGTATGGACATAACAAGATTCAACAACTGAGACATAAACTGAACAAATTCCACAGACATGTGACTAACAGAAATGGAATAATGTGTCCCTGAACAAAGGCGGGGTCAAAATCAAAAGTAACAGTCAGTATCTGGTGTGGCCACCAGCTGCATTAAGTACTGCAGTGCATCTCGTCCTCATGGACTGCACCTGATTTGCCAGTTATTGCTGTGAGATGTTACCCCACTCTTCCTGTAATGCACAGCGTTGAGATTGCCTACAATGACAACAAGCTCAGTCCGATGATGCTGTGACACACCTCCCCACCTCCAAATCGATACCGCTCCAGAGTACAGGCCTCGGTGTAACGCTCATTCCTTCGACGATAAACACAAAAACCAACCATCACCCCTGGTAAGACAAATGGTGCGACTTGTCAGTGAAGAGCACTTTTTGCCAGTCCTGTCTGGTCCAGCAATGGTGGGTTTATGCTCATAGGCGACATTGTTGCCGGTGATGGCTGGTAAGGACCTTCCTTACAACAGGCCTACAAGCCCTCAGTCCAGCCTCTCTCAGCCTATTGCGGACAGTCTGAAGGATAGGTTGTGCATTCCTGGTGTAACTCGGGCAGTTGTTGTTGCCATCCTGTACCTGTCCCGCAGGTGTGATGTTCTGATGTACTGATCGTGTGCAGGTGTTGTTACATGTGGTCTGCCACTGTGAGGACGATCAGCTGTCCGTCCTGTCTCACTGTAGCTGTCTTAGGCGTCTCACAGTACAGACATTGCAATTTCTTGCTCTGGCCACATCTGCAGTCCTTATGCCTCTTAGCAGCATGCCTAAAGCATGTTCACGCAGATGAGCAGGGACTCTGGGCACCTTTCTTTTGGTGTTTTTCAGAGTCAGTAGAAAGGCCTCTTTAGTGTCTTAAGTTTTCATAACTGTGACCTTAATTGCCTACCGTCTGTAAGCTGTTAGTGTCTTAACGACCGTTCCACAGGTGCATGTTCATTAATTCTTTATGGTTCATTGAACAAGCATGGGCAACAGTGTTTAAACCCTTTACAATGAAGATCTGTGAAGTTATTTGGATTTTTACGAATGATCTTTGAAAGACAGGGTCCTGAAAAAGGGCTGGTTTTTTGTTGTTGCCGAGTTTATGTGTGTTTGTGTGTGTGTGTGTGTGTGTGTTTGTGTGTGTGTGTGTGGATATGTGGGTGTCTGTGGGAGGGTGTGTGCGTGAATGAGTACATGTGTGCCACAGTCTCTTACGACAGAAAAGAGTTACTGGATATCAGAACAGCGATTACTCACCTCGAACATTCTTTAACGAGTCAGACGCGAAAGATTTACTTCTGCACCCATCACTCGCATGAAAGAGGAGACGCTGATACAAGGGATCCGGGTGGCTTGTGAGAATTTGTAGGCGAGTTGGTAACCCTCCTCTACCATCCATCCTATTGGCCAACGTGCAATCATTGGAGAATAAACTGGATGAATTCCATTTGAGACTATCCTACCAACGGGACATTAAAAACATCTGTTTCACCAGGTCGTGTCTGAACGACGACATGGATAATATACAGAACAGCTACCTCCGGTAAGACGAGGGGCAGGGGTGTCTATTTGTCAATAACAGCTGGTGCGCAAGATCTAATATTAAAGAAGTCTCAAGGTTTTGTTTGAGTGAGGTAGAGTACCTCATGATAAGCTGTAGACCACACTATTTACCAAGAGAGTTTTCATCTGTATTTTTCGTAGCTGTCTATTTACCACCACAAACCGATGCTGGCACTAAAACCGCACTCAACGAGCTGTATAAGGCCATAAGCAAACAAGAAAATGCTCATCCCGAGGCAGCACTCAGCTTTAGCTCATTTATACATGTCACATGTGCAACCAGAGGAGAAAAAAAGCTATAAATAAATATAAATACTATAAACCACCTTATAACACATTTAAGGTAAGCCCCATTTGCAGTCAGTGTAGAAGAAACAAAAGTTTATTCCGAACAACAGGGACAGGCAAAATACAGGTCAAGGCAGGCAGGGGTCAATAATCTAGAGAAAGTATAAAGGGCCCAGAACGACAGGCAGTCTCAGGGTCAGGGGAGGCAGAGGTCAGGGGAGGCAGAAGGTCAATAATCTGGAGAAGGTATAAAGGGCCCAGAACGGCAGGTAGTCTCAGGGTGAGGGGAGGCAGAGGTCAATAATCCAGAACGGCAGGCAGTCTCAGGGTCAGGGGAGGCAGGGGTCAATAATCCAGAATGGTAGGGTAAAATACAAAATGGCAGGCAGTCTCACGGCGAGGGCAGGCAGAATCAGGAAAACAGGCAGGAGCAGGGGAACAAACACTGGTAGGTTTGAATGAGAAAAAAAAACTGGCAACAGACAAACAGAGAACACAGGTATAAATACACAGGGGATAATGGGGAAGATGGGAGACACCTGGAGGGGGGTGGAGACAAGCACAAAGACAGGTGAAACAGATCAGGGTGGGACACATTTAATCTACACACAGAGACACATTCAAAGCTCTCCCTCATCTTCTATTTGGCAAATCTGACCATAATTCTATCCTCCTGATTCCTGCTTACAAGCAAAAACGAAAGCAGTAAGTACAAGTGATTTGCTCAATAGGGAAGAGGTCAGATGATGCAGATACTAAGCTACAGGACTGTTTTGCTAGTACAGACTGGAATATGTTCCGGGATACATCCGATGGCATTGAGGAGTATACCACATCAGTCACCGGCTTCATCAATAAGTGCATAGATGACATCGTCCCCACAGTGACCGTACGTACATACCCCAACCAGAAGCCATGGATTACAGGTAACGTCCGCAGTGAGCTAAATGCTAGAGCTGCCGCTTTCAAGGAGCGGGACATTCACCCCGACACTAATAAGAAATCCCCCTATGCCCTCCGACGAACCATCAAACAGGCAAATCATCAATACAGGACTAAGATTGAATCCTTCCACACCAGCTCTGATGCTCGTCGGATGTGGCAGGGCTTGAAAAATATTACAAACTACAAAGGAAGGACCAGATGCGAGCTGCCCAGTAACACGAGCCGACCAGACGAGCTAAATGACTTCTATGCACGCTTCGAGGCAAGCAACCCTGAAGCATGCATGTGAGCACCAGCTGTCCCGGGCGACTGTTGATCATGCTCTCTGTAGCCGATGTTAGTAAGACCTTTAAACAGGTCAACATTCACAAGGCTTCAGGACCAGACGGATTACCAGGACGTGCTGATCAACTGACAAGTGTCTTCACTGACATTTTCAACCTGTCCCTGACCAAGTCTGTAATACCTACATGTTTCAAGCAGACCACCATAGTCCCTGTGCCGAAGAGTGCCAAGGTAACCAGCCTAAATGACTACCAACCCATAGCACTCACGTCTGTAGCCATGATGTGCTTTGAAAGGCTGGTCATGGCTCACATCAACACCATCATCCCAAAAACCCTAGTCCCACTCCAATTCACATACTGCCCCAACAGATCCACAGATCAAAAGGAACACACAGGACAAAAGGAACACTTAGGTGAGAATGCTGTTCATTGACTACAGCTCAGCATTCAACACCATAGTGCCCTCAAAGCTCATCACTAAGCTAAGAACCCTGGGACTAATCTCCACATCACCAACAAACTCTCATGTCCAAACACACCAAGACAGTCATGAAAATGGCATGACAATGCCTATTCCCCCTCGTCAGGACGCTCTCGATGGTGCATCAGTAGTATTTGGCAAGGACCCAGGGAAGCATGCCTAATATCTTCAGACGCCATAGAAAGTAGAGTCGCTGTTGCACCATCTTGACAGGAGTGTGAATAACGATGGAAATGGCATCTTGGAATGGGTCCAGTGTAACTGGCATTCTGGCCACAGCCAGCCTCTCGAAGCACTTCATGACGACAGGGGTGAGTGTGATGGGGCGATAGTCATTTGGGCATTTCACCTTGTTTTTTTTGGGCACTGGGACGATGGTGGTCTTCATGAAGCAGGTAGGGACTACAACCTGGGACAGGGACAGGTTGAAGATGTCTGAGAAGGTGCCCGCCAGCTGGTCAGCTCACACTCTCAGGACGTGGCCAGGGATGCCACCTGGGTATTCACTCATTTGAAGTTTTCCTCACGTCAGCTTCGGAGAGCAAAAGCACCTGGTCTTATAGAGCAGTGAGAGCCTTCCTGGACGGCTCGGTATTGTCTGCCTTGAAGCGAGCATGTCAAGCTCATCTGGGAGGGAGACTTCGTTGGGCACCACATAGCTGGTTGTGCCTTTGTTGTCCGTGATAGTCTGTAATTCTTGCCACATGCATCGTGAGTCTGAGTTGTTGAACATAAACAGTTTGAGTTTGTCTTTTTGCGTCCCTAATGTATTTGCGAAGCTCGTACCTGCTTACTCGTACACGTTGCGCGCCACCAAGTCGTCTGGGTTCGTTCTGCTGACATCGAATGCTGCAGTACGGGCTGTCAGCATGGTACGAATTCTCTGTTCATCCACGTTTTTGGATGGGGTATGTCTGGATTGAGTGCCCCATGGTGGCGGTGGTGTTATGGTATGGGCAGGCATAAGCTATGGACAACAAACACAATTTCATTTTATCGTGAGGTCCATTGTTGTGCCATTCATTCGCTGCCATCACCTCATGTTTCAGCACGATATTGCAAGGCCCGTGTCGCAAGGATCTGTACAACATTCCTGGAAGATGTTACCCATTGAGCATGTTTGAGATGCTCTGGAACGACAGCGTCTTCCAGTTCCCAACAATACCCAGCAACTTCGCACAGCCATTGAAAAGGAGTGGGACAGCATTCCACAGGCCACAATCAACAGCCTGATCAACTCTATGCGAAGGAGATGTCGTGCTGCATGAGGCAAATGGTGGTCACACCAGATACTGACTGGTTTTCTGGTTCACGCCACAACTTTTTTATTTAAGGTATCTGTCACCAACGGATGCATATCTGTATTGCCAGTCATGTGAAATCCATAGATTAGGGTCTAATGAATCTGCTATACAGTTAAAGGCATACAGAAGGAGGCTAATTCATACATTTTCTGTCAGAATATTTTGTATAAAAGATAAGCATTATGTTATTACATTATAGAAGTAGCTCTGGTAGGCCTAAAACATTCTTTGAATGTTTCCTGCAATAGCTAATTCTTAATAATAGCCACACCACACCAAACCTTCACAAAAGTTTGTAAACTTTTTTAG
Organism: Oncorhynchus tshawytscha; assembly: GCF_018296145.1. Lineage (NCBI taxonomy): Eukaryota > Metazoa > Chordata > Actinopteri > Salmoniformes > Salmonidae > Oncorhynchus > Oncorhynchus tshawytscha. The sequence continues at coordinate 85,833,948 of NC_056433.1, forward strand.
GGTAATATAAAAAGTCAAGCCAATGTTTATCGGGAAAATACGAGCAGGCTATTATATTATATTATATTATATTATATTGTATTATATTATATTGTATTATATTATATTATGGCAAACACTGCATTACAGTTGGAACTGAATTTGGCCAAAGAAAATGGCTCAACAGAATGAAACAAAAACACTTGTGAACTGGTTTAAACCTTCACAACAGTTTTGAATAGGCTATACTACAGCAATATCCAACAAAGGCTAACTATTGTACCCAACAAATGACAGCAATAACCTACTGTTATTTATTTTACATTTTAAACTAAATACTGATCACACAATTAACTTAATTTAGCCAAAATCTCACATTTTGCATATTTCAATAACTGGTTTTGATTAATAAATAGGCTTACTGTCACGCCCTGGTCAAAGTATTTTGTGTTCATCTTTATGTATTTGGTCAGGCCAGGGTGTGGCATGGGGTTTTTGTAATTGTGGTGTGTTTGTCTTGGGGTTTTGGTGGTGGTATTGGGATTGTAGCTTAGTGGGTTGTCTAGCAAAGTCTATGGCTGTCTGGAGTGGTTCTCAATCAGAGGCAGATGCTTATCGTTGTCTCTGATTGGGAACCATATTTAGGCAGCCATATTCTTTGAGTATGTCGTGGGTGATTGTCCTTAGTGTCCTATGTGTACTCTCTGTTAGTTTGCACCAGATAGGCTGTTTCGGTTTTGTTTATTGTTTTTTGTAAGTTCGTGTTTCTTTGTTGTATTAAACATGGATCGCAATCGACACGCTGCAGTTTGGTCCGACTCTCCTTCATCACCACTAGAAAACCGTTACAGAATCACCCACCAACCAAGGACCAAGCGGCGTGGTAAACAGAGGCAGCAGCAACAGCAGCAGCAGGAGAAGCGACAGGTGCAGCAGGAGCAACAGCAGCAGCAGCAAAGGCAGCAGCAGGAGCAAAGGCAGCAGCAGGAGAAGCAACAGAGGCAGCAGCAGCATTGGGAGAGGCTGCACTCTTTGGATAAATGGACTTGGGAGGAGATCCTTGACGGACAAGGACCCTGGGCAGAGCCATGGATGGAATTGGAGCTGTCGGCGAAGCAGAGTGCTGAGTCTGAGAGTGTGGAGGATGTATTGGACAGAGTAGAAAGAAAGGTGTGGGCTTGGCATAGCATGCACGGCATACCAGTGCCAGCACCACGCATCAGGCCTACAGTGCGTCCCACCTGTTCAGCGCTGCCGGAGCCTTTCTCCTCTACAGCGCTGCTGGAGTCTTCCGCCTGTTCAGCGCAGCCAGAGCCTTTCTCCTCTCCTGCGCGGCCGGAGTCTCTCGCCTGTTCAGCGCAGCCAGCGCTTTTCTCCTCTCCTGCGCTGCTGGAGTCTCCCGCCTGTTTAACGCAGCCAGAGCCTTCCTCCTCTACAGCGCTGCCGGAGCCTCCCGCCTGTTCAGCGCAGCCAGAGCCTTTCTCCTCTACAGCGCTGCCGGAGCCTCCCGCCTGTTTAGCGCAGCCAGAGCCTTTCTCCTCTCCTGCGCTGCCGGAGTCTCACGCCTATCTAGCGCTGTTAGAGTTTTCCTCATCTCCAGCGCTGCCGGAGTCTTCCGCCTGTTTAGAGCAGCCAGAGATGTCAGTCTGCATGGAGCAGTCAGAGCTGTCAGTCTGCATGGAGCAGTCAGAGCTGTCAGTCTGCATGGAGCAGTCAGAGCTGTCAGTCTGCATGGAGCAGCCAGAGCTGTCAGTCTACATGAAGCAGCCCGAGCTGCCAGTCTGCATGAAGCAGCCAGTCTACATGGAGCAGCCAGAGCTGTCAGTCTACATGAAGCAGCCCGAGCTGCCAGTCTGCAGGAAGCAGCCAGTCTACATGGAGCAGCCAGAGCTGTCAGTCCGCATGGAGCAGCCAGAGCTGTCAGTCCGCATGGAGCAGCCAGAGCTGTCAGTCTGCATGGAGCAGCCAGAGCTGTCAGTCCGCATGGAGCAGCCAGAGCTGTCAGTCTACATGAAGCAGCCCGAGCTGCCAGTCTGCATGAAGCAGTCAGTCTACATGGAGCAGCCAGAGCTGTCAGTCCGCATGGAGCAGCCAGAGCTGTCAGTCTACATGAAGCAGCCCGAGCTGCCAGTCTGCATGAAGCAGCCAGTCTACATGGAGCAGCCAGAGCTGTCAGTCTGCATGAAGCAGCCAGAGCTGTCAGTCTGCATGGAGCAGCCAGTCTGCATGGAGCAGCCAGTCTGCACGGAGCTGTCAGTCTGCACGGAGCTGTCAGTCTGCACGGAGCTGTCAGTCTGTAAGGAGCTGCCAGTCTGCAAGGAGCTGCCAGTCTGCAAGGAGCTGCCAGTCAGCACGGAGCCGCCAGAGCGGTCAGTCTGTAAGAAGCCGCCAGAGCTGTCAGCCTATATGGAGCAGCTAGTGCCGCCAGTCTGCCCAGCGCCGCCAGTGCCCCCAGTCTGCCCAGCATCGCCAGTCTGCCCAGCGCCATCAGTCTGCCCAGCATCGCCAGTCTGCCCAGCATCGCCAGTCTGCCCAGCATCGCCAGTCTGCCCAGCATCGCCAGTCTGCCCAGCACCGCCAGTCTGCCCAGCGTCGTCAGTCTGCCCAGCGTCGTCAGTCTGCCCAGCACCGCCAGTCTGCCCAGCGTCGCCAGTCTGCCCAGCGTCGCCAGTCTGCCCGGCGCCGCCAGTCTGCCCGGCGCCGCCAGTCTGCCCGGCGCCGCCGGTCTGCCCAGCATCGCCAGTCTGCCAGACTCTTCCAGATCTGCCAGTCAGCCAGACTCTTCCAGATCTGCCAGTCAACCAGACTCTTCCAGATCTGCCAGTCAACCAGACTCTTCCAGATCTGCCAGTCAACCAGACTCTTCCAGATCTGCCAGTCAACCAGACCCTTCCAGATCTGCCAGTCAACCAGACTCTTCCAGATCTGCCAGTCAACCAGACTCTTCCAGATCTGCCAGTCAACCAGACTCTTCCAGATCCGCCAGTCAGCCGGGATCTGCCAGAACTGCCAGTCGGCCAGGATCCGCCAGTCAGCCAGGATCCGCCAGTCTGCCAGGATCAGTTAGATCCGCCATTCAGCCAGGATCCGCCAGTCTGCCAGGATCCGCCAGTCAGCCAGGATCCGCCAGTCAGCCAGGATCCGCCAGTCAGCCAGGATCCGCCAGTCCATGATCCGCCAGTCAGCCAGGATCCGCCAGTCTTTCAGGATCCGCCAGAAGTGCCAGTCAACCAGGATCCGCCAGTCAGCCAGGATCCGCTAGTCTGCCAGGATCCGCCAGTCTGCCAGGATCCGCCAGTCTGCCAGGATCCGCCAGAACTGCCAGTCTGCCAGGATCCGCCAGTCTGCCAGGATCCGCCAGAACTGCCAGTCGGCCAGGATCTGCCAGTCGGCCAGGATCTGCCAGTCGGCCAGGATCTGCCAGTCGGCCAGGATCTGCCAGTCGGCCAGGATCTGCCAGTCTGCCAGGATCCGCCAGTCTGCCAGGATCAGTTAGATCCGCCAGTCTGCCAGGATCCGCCAGTCTGCCAGGATCCGCCAGTCTGCCAGGATCCGCCAGTCTGCCAGGATCCGCCAGTCTGCCAGGATCCGCCAGTCAGCCAGGATCCGCCAGTCAGCCAGGATCCGCCAGTCTCCCAGGACCCACCAGTCAGCCAGGATCCGCCAGAAGTGCCAGTCAGCCAGGATCTGCCGGAACCACCAGCCAGCCAGGATCTGGTAGATCCATCAACCTGCCTGAGCTTCCTCTCACTCCTGAGCTTCCTCTCACTCCTGAGCTTCCTCTCACTCCTGAGCTTCCTCTCACTCCTGAGCTTCCTCTCACTCCTGAGCTTTCTCTCACTCCCGAGCTTCCCCTCAGTCCCGAGCTGCCTCAGTCCCGAGCTGTCCTTCAGTCCCGATCTGCTCCTCAGTCCAGTGGGGTTCTGGGTGAGGACTACTAGGCCATGGTCGGCGGCGAGGGTGGACTATCCAGGGACGAAGGGAGAGGGGACTAAGACATTAAATGAGTGGGGTCCACGTCCCGCGCCCGAGCCGCCACCATGGACAGACGCCCACCCGGACCCTCCCTATTGTTTTGAGGTGCGTTCGGGAGTCCGCACCTTAGGGGGGTTCTGTCACGCCCTGGTCAAAGTATTTTGTGTTCATCTTTATGTATTTGGTCAGGCCAGGGTGTGGCATGGGGTTTTTGTAATTGTGGTGTGTTTGTCTTGGGGTTTTGGTGGTGGTATTGGGATTGTAGCTTAGTGGGTTGTCTAGCAAAGTCTATGGCTGTCTGGAGTGGTTCTCAATCAGAGGCAGATGCTTATCGTTGTCTCTGATTGGGAACCATATTTAGGCAGCCATATTCTTTGAGTTTGTCGTGGGTGATTGTCCTTAGTGTCCTATGTGTACTCTCTGTTAGTTTGCACCAGATAGGCTGTTTCGGTTTTGTTTATTGTTTTTTGTAAGTTCGTGTTTCTTTGTTGTATTAAACATGGATCGCAATCGACACGCTGCAGTTTGGTCCGACTCTCCTTCATCACCACTAGAAAACCGTTACACTTACAATAATAACAACATATACAATAATAAGAATTATAAAACAAATGATTATAAATACAAAAATAAATGTACGTTCCAAAATTGTATCATTTTAATGACAGACACTGGGTAAGCAAGTTCAGGGAGTTTTAATGGAACAACGGACATGAAAACAGAATACGGACAGCGTCTGGACAGGGGAAACGAAACAACATTAATGCGACACGGGGATGAAACAGAGCAACAGACAGATGTAGGGAAGGCAATCAAAATGTGAAAGAGTCCACGTGAGTCCAATGAGCGCTGATGTGCATAGCGAAGGTGACAGGTGTGCATAATGATGGGCAGGGAGGGGGAGGGGGTCAATCATACCTGAAAGTTGCACATTAGCCTGTGTTTTACTTCAATTAAAATGGCCTCTATCTTTAAAATGGCCTCCATCTTTACTTCAATTAAAATGGCCTCCATCTTTAAAATGGCCTCCATGTTTACTTTAATTAAAATGGCCTCCATCTTTAATTAAATTAAAATGGCCTCCATCTTTACTTCAATTAAAATGGCCTCCATCTTTACTTCAATTAAAATGGCCTCCATCTTTACTTCAATTTAAATGGCCTCCATCTTTACTTCAATTAAAATGGCCTGCATCTTTACTTCAATTAAAATGGCCTCCAAATTTTTTACATTTAAGTAAAACGACAGTTTGAGGACAAATGGGTATATTGTAGTGGACTCAGATGAGAAGAATGTTGCCTTGGTCAAATGCAGGCTACTGTGCAACTTTCTCTCGCTCTCCTCAGCAGCAAGCGCAGATGCGCGTACGGAGTGTGAGAATGGTGGTGAATCACAAATTCAAGGTGTAGACAGCCTCTTCATTAATCTGCTTTAAATGTTCATTTAATTCGGCCTACAGGCTAACCTTTGTAGGCCCTTCCCCCTTGGAAGCAGAGTAGCCTACTGGCGTTACAGCGTGATTCAGAAATTAGGGAGAGAGATTTTTAACTAGAGAAGAATGGATTAACCTTTCGATGTTGGTTCAGAACTTTATTTTGCTGGTCGGAACAGGGAAACAAAACAAAGAAAATGAGAAAAACATTTTGGTTACAAGCTCTGCTTAACACTTTAACTGAACGTTTCAATAACACTGCTAGCTTAATTCAGTATTTGACTTCCATCCATGTTTGAGTACGTCAGGAGATGATGTGGAAACCAGCCACTAGGGGCAACAGTGAGCACTGTTACATTCAAGGACGTTTTGGTTTTGGTTAGGTGCTGTGGACAGGGATAGTGGGTGAATCTGCCTCTGATTCCAAAGGTCGCAAGTTCAAATCCAGCTATATCATTTTTTGTTTTTGAGATTTTTGTTTTAAACCTATCCCAAACCTTAACCATTCTGAGTTAATGCCTGAAATTAACACTAACCTAAAAATGTTGCATTAATACCTAAACTTAACCTAAAACACTTCGAAATTTGAAGTTTGCAACAATTTGACGTTTTGAGAAACATTAATGTCTAATTCTGACGTTAAACTGTGAGAACTAGTTGAACTGGGAAGTGTTTTTCTTCATAGGAAATTATTACGCAAACATTCTGAACAAACAAAGTCATAATTAACACAAAAACAAAAACAAAAAAAAAGACCAAATTGAGCAGAAGCCAGAGAGCCAATCAATACCTACCTCAGAGCCAGCAGCAGTATCCCCAGTAGAACCACTGGAGTTTGGGAGGATTTTGTGTATCTTTCCCTCCTTGATGACAATCAGAGCAGGCCGTATCTCTGTGCCACACAGAACCCTGCTACTCCTCACTGCACTCACGGTCGACCCAGGCTCCATTACTGCAGGATTACCTGGGCTAGTCTAAAGAGTGGAACAAATGGGTTCTGCTAGTCTAAATAGTGGAACAAATGGGTTCTGCTAGTCTAAAGAGTGGAACAAATGGGTTCTAGTCTAAAGAGTAAAACAAACTGACTCTGCTCTTAAGTCTGGTCTGTGTGCAGATATTCTGTGGAATACTGTGGATGGCACCTCCCCCAAGGCAGGCAAGTAAAGGGTTGCGTAAGATAGTGGTTACAGACAGTGATAGAGGTTTGTTGACCTCTTTTTTACTCTGTATACAGAATGAACCCACGAGCCGAGTACCATGTATAAAGCAACTAGTTTTCAGGGGGATATATGTTAGTAAAATATGTCTAGTGAGATTTATCTCTCTTTAACATTAGATTTGCAACTTTTACACTAGACGTGGTGTGGCCAAAGCTGTATTCTTGATTCATGTGAGTGCAGCTATTGTCATTCTGTAAACACCAGGTATAGACACTGAGTATACACAACATTAAGAACTCCTGCTCTTTCAATGACACAGACTGACCAGGTGAATCCAGTTGAAAGCTATGATCCCTTATTGATGTCACTTGTTAAATCCGTTTCAAAATTAGTGTAGATGAAGGGGAGGAGACGGGTTAAAGAAGGATTTAAGCCTTGAGACAATTGAGACATGGATTGTGTGTGTGTGTCATTCAGAGGGTGAATGGGCAAGACAAAATATTGAAGTGCCTTTGAACGGGGGTATGGTAGTAGGTACCAGGCGCACCGGTTTGTGTCAAGAACTGCAACGCTGCTGGGTTTTTCACGCTCAACAGTTTCCTGTTTGTATCAAGAATGGTCCACCCCCAAAAGGACATACAGCCAACTTGACACAACTGTGGGAAGCGTTGGAGTCAACATGGACCAGCATCCCTGTGGAACGCTTTCGACACCTTGCAGAGTCACACTTGATTAATGCAATGATTCACTAAAATGTGTGAATATTTTTTGCAGGGCCATGTGTCGTGGGAGAGCTATTGTCTTTAAACTGCACCACTCAGAGGGGGTGGGGGTGTGTGGGGGGGTATGTGGTGTAGATGGCGACATGCAGAGGTAGTTTGGGAGACGTCTCTTAAAGACAGATTTGAATCTAGATCTGTCTCTTTACACTACACAAGTATCTCTCCTGGACCTAGTTTGTGTCTCATTTGTAGCTAAATCAGGTGCATGAAATAGATAAATGTGTGGTAAAGTAACTCATCTTGTTCATTACTCGAATAAACGTCTTTGTCTGTGAGGATTACGCAGTGATTTTATAGACCATAAAGAGTAAAGGGAAAGTAAAGGTGGTGTGTAACGTCTCTTTACGAAAACATGTCAGATACTGGCCTAGCAGCAACAACTCATTCTACCAATAAATTATTTACAGCGACAGTACCACTAAACTGAGACTTAAAGGAGAGGAGAGAGGAGGAGAAGAGAGGAATGGAGAGGGAGTAGAGAAGTGGAGAGGAATGGAGAGGGAGTAGAGAAGTGGAGAGGAATGGAGAGGGAGTAGAGGAGAGAGCAAAGGAAGGAGATGACAGAGAGAGAGGAGAGGAACAGAAAGGAGAGGAGAGGAGAGGAGAGAAGTGAGGAGGAATGGAGAGGGAGTAGAGGAGAGAGCAAAGGAAGGAGAGGACAGAGAGAGAGGAGAGGAACAGAAAGGAGAGGAGAGGAGAGGAGAGAAGTGAGGAGGAATGGAGAGGGAGTAGAGGAGAGAGCAAAGGAAGGAGAGGACAGAGAGAGAAGAGAGGAACAGAAAGGAGAGGAGAGAAGTGAGGAGGATAGGAGAGGAATAGAAAGGAGAGGAGAGGAGAGAGTGTAGGAGAGGAAATGAGAAGAGGAGATGTGAGAGAGTAGGAGAGGAAATGAGGAGAGGAGATGACGAGAGGAGATGTAGGAGAGGAAATGACAAGAGGAGATGTGAGATTGTAGGAGAGGAAATGAGGAGAGGAGATGTGAGAGAGTAGGAGAGGAAATGAGAAGAGGAGATGTGAGAGAGTAGGAGAGGAAATGAGGAGAGGAGATGACGAGAGGAGATGTAGGAGAGGAAATTACAAGAGGAGATGTGAGAGAGTAGGAGAGGAAATGAGGAGAGGAGATGACGAGAGGAGATGTAGGAGAGGAAATGACAAGAGGAGATGTGAGAGAGTAGGAGAGGAAATGAGGAGAGGAGATGTGAGAGAGTAGGAGAGGAAATGAGGAGAGGAGATGTGAGAGAGTAGGAGAGGAAATGAGGAGAGGAGATGACGAGAGGAGATGTAGGAGAGGAAATGACAAGAGGAGATGTGAGAGAGTAGGAGAGGAAATGAGGAGAGGAGATGTGAGAGAGTAGGAGAGGAAATGAGGAGAGGAGATGTGAGAGAGTAGGAGAGGAAATGAGGAGAGGAGATGTGAGAGAGTAGGAGAGGAAATGAGGAGAGGAGATGTGAGAGAGTATGAGAGGAAATGAGGAGAGGAGATGTGAGAGAGTAGGAGAGGAAATGAGGAGAGGAGATGTGAGAGAGTAGGAGAGGAAATGAGGAGAGGAGATGTGAGAGAGTAGGAGAGGAAATGAGGAGAGGAGATGTGAGAGAGTATGAGAGGAAATGAAGAGAGGAGATGTGAGAGAGTAGGAGAGGAAATGAGGAGAGGAGAGGATAGAATATCAGTTTGCCTCTGGCTCTGTAGTTTTTAAATGATATTCCTTCTTCATCTGATGGGTGTATATGTTGGCCATAAGGCCTGAGGCTGTGGCAGTATGGCTCTGAGAGATAGACCATGATACAATGTCATTGTGTTACAGCCCAGCTGAAACCTGAGTGACCCCAGCATGCCTGCCCTTACAGTAGCACGGTACCTTCTAGATCAGCCAGCTAGACACTACATCCTGTCCACTAGCCATTATTATGGAGCAAACCTCATCAACAATAGACTGTAGCCAGGCCTAGAATCTACACAGCTTCATTTAACCACTTACTGTGTGGATGATGTGATGACGTGATTTGTATACACCACTAGTGTATTAATCAACAATATAGATTAAATTATTTAGGGAAAGACGAGGTCTTTGTGGTGGCAGCATCATTATTGGTGTGGCAGCATCAGTATTGTGGTGGCAGCGTCAGTATTGTGGTGGCAGCATCAGTATTGTGGTAGCAGCATCAGTATTGTTGTGGCAGCATCAGTATTGTGGTGGCAATATCAGTATTGTGGTGGCAGCATCAGTATTGTGGTGGCAGCATCAGTATTGCGGTGGCAGCATCCGTATTGTGGTGGCAGCATCAGTATTGTGGTGGCAGCATCAGTATTTTGGCGGCAGCATCAGTATTATGGTGGCATCATCATTAGTGTTGTGGCAGCATCAGTATTGTGGTGGCAGCATCAGTATTGTGGTGGCAGCATCAGTATTGTGGTGGAGCATCCGTATTGTGGTGGCAGCATCAGTATTATGGTGGCATCATCAGTATTGTGGTGGCAGCATCCATATTGTGGTGGCAGCATTCGTATTGTGGTGGCAGCATCAGTATTGTGGTGGCAGCATTCGTATTGTGGTGGCAGCATCAGTATTGTGGTGACAACATCAGTATTGTGGTGGCAGCATCAGTATTGTGGTGGCCGCATCAGTATTGTGGTGGCAGCATCCGTATTGTTGTGGCAGCATCAGTATTGTGGTGGCAGCATCCGTATTGTGGTGGCAGCATCCGTATTGTGGTGGCAGCATCAGTATTGTGGTGGCAGCATCCGTATTGTGGTGGCAGCATCCATATTGTGGTGGCAGCATCCGTATTGTGGTGGCAGCATCAGTATTGTGGTGGCAGCATCCGTATTGTGGTGGCAGCATCCGTATTGTGGTAGCAGCATCATTATTGGGGTGGCAGCATCAGTATTGTGGTGGCAGCATCAGTATTGTGGTGGCAGCGTCATTATTGTGGTCACAGCATCATTATTGAGGTGGCAGCATCATTAGTGTGGTGGCAGCATCATTATTGGGGTGGCAGCATCATTATTGTGGTGGCAGCATCAGTATTGTTGTGGCAGCATCCATATTGTGGTGGCAGCATCAGTATTGTGGTGGCAGCATCATTAGTGTGGTGGCAGCATCAGTATTGTTGTGGCAGCATCATTAGTGTGGTGGCAGCATCAGTATTGTTGTGGCAGCATCAGTATTGTGGTGGCAGCATCACTATTGGGGTGGCAGCATCATTAGTGTGGTGGCAGCATCATTAGTGTGGTGGCAGCATCATTATTGGGGTGGCAGCATCATTATTGTGGTGGCAGCATCAGTATTGGGGTGGCAGCATCATTAGTGTGGTGGCAGCATCAGTATTGTGGTGGCAGCATCATTATTGGGGTGGCAGCATCATTATTGGGGTGGCAGCATCATTATTGGGGTGGCTGCATCATTATTGTGGTGGCAGCATCATTATTGGGGTGGCAGCATCATTATTGGGGTGGCAGAATCAGCATTGTGGTTTTCATCATCAGTATTGTGGTGGCAGCATCAGTATTGTGGTTTTCATCATCAGTATTGTGGTGGCAGCACCATTATTGGGGTGGCAGCATCATTATTGTGGTGGCAGCATCAGTATTGTGGTGGCAGCATGATTAGTGTGGTTTTCATCATCAGTATTGTGGTGGCAGCATCAGTATTGTGGTGGCAGCATGATGTTATAGGTATTCTTGTCACCAGCAGGGACTGGGGAGTTTGACAGGATATTTATCTTTTGTTCTCTATGGCTCCTCTGTTGTTCCTCAAGCGAGGGGGAGGCTGGTGACATCACGACGTCCCATCAGACCAACTCTTTGAGGTTTGCAGTTGTGTCTTTTTTTACAGGTGTCAAACTCATTCCACGGAGGGCCAAGTGTCTCAGGTTTTTTTTTTTGCTCCTCTCTTGGCCTCGATTGATTAATTAAGGTCACTGATGAGTAAGGAACTCCCTTCACCTTGTTGTCTAGGTTTTAATTGAACGGAGAAACCAAAAACCAGGGGACACCCGCTCCTCTGTGGAATGAGTTTGACGTGCTTTAGTGTGTGTACTTTAGTGTATTTATACATGGGATATTGCTTTTCAACAGGAAGAGTTATTTTTAAATCACTGGAGGACTTCTTTAACTCTGGGTTGTGAAGACATACTGTATTCAATCAAGACATGTTCCTTTTTTGTTGTTTATTAATTTAGAAAATTAATTTTTCTTTCATTTTGTAAATGTGGAGCTGGTTGTGTACAAGGACAAATACATTGGTTACCATTTTGACTAAATAAATAGCTGATAACCTTCTACACATATTCAGTAAGTAGACCAACACAACGCTGTTTTTTTAACTAGGCAAATCAGTTTATTCTTATTTACAATGACGGCCTAGTAACAGGGGGTTAACTGCCTTGTTCAGGGGCAGAATGACAGATTTTTTTTTACCTCGTCAGCTCAGAGATTTGATCTTGCAACCTCTCGGTTACAAGGCCAATGCTATAACCACCTCTCGGTTACAAGGCCAATGCTATAACCACCTCTCGGTTACAAGGCCAATGCTATAACCACCTCCCGGTTACAAGGCCAATGCTATAACCACCTCCCGGTTACAAGGCCAATGCTATAACCACCTCCCGGTTACAAGGCCAAAGCTCTAACCACCTCTCGGTTACAAGGCCAATGCTATAACCACCTCTCGGTTACAAGGCCAATGCTATAACCACCTCTCGGTTACAAGGCCAATGCTATAACCACCTCCCGGTTACAAGGCTAATGCTATAACCACCTCTCGGTTACAAGGCCTAATGCTCTAACCACCTCTCGGTTACAAGGCCTAATGCTATAACCACCTCTCGGTTACAAGGCCAATGCTATAACCACCTCTCGGTTACAAGGCCTAATGCTCTAACCACTAGGCTAGCTGCCTCCCCCAAAAATCAACTGTGAGGTGATTCTACACGTATTCAATAAGTAGACCAACATAATGCTGTACTGTAATTAAGTTACGATCATATTACACCTATTATTCCCAAAGATAATTGAATTGTTGAGAAAATACCTCAATTCAACCCCTTTGTGGGGCTAAGCCAAAGCTGACTCGACAAGGAGCTGTGTTCATGATGTCCTCACCCGCGCCTCATTCTCCAATCCCTACCACCGAGAGAGGATTACACTGGTGTCTTGCAATGGGATTTACTGAAAAAGAGCAGAAGGAGATTTCCTCTCACATTTTGGGGATGGGATATAATCACCGTCCCAAATTGCACCCTATTCCCTATTTAGTGCCCTACTTTTTGACCAGAGCCCCTGGTCAAAGTAGTGCGCCGTAGGAATAGGGTACCATTTGGGAGGGATCCATAAACCCTGCACTCCAACAGAGAGACAGTACAGGGTGAAAAGTGTGTCTTTTATTTACAGAATCACCGGATCAGAAATGGTCTGTCTATATATTATACAAGGTGTTAAATACTGCTCTATCGGCATCTCATAGGGAAATTATCTTACTGTAAAATGAAGCTACTATCTAGGATTAAATACTGCATTTCCATCCATCATTTATACATTATTATACATATTATATTATACATATGATATTTACACTGAGCGTAAGAACACCTTCCTAATAGTGAGTTGCCCCCACCCCCCCAATTCATTGGGCCATGGACTTTACAAGGTGTTCCACAGGAATGCTGGCCCATGTTGACTCCAATGCTTCCCACAGTTGTGTCAAGCTGACTGGATGTCCTTTGGGTGGTGGACCATTCTTGATACAAACAGGAAACTGTTGAGCGTCAAAAAAAACCAGCAGCGTTGCAGTTCTTGATACAAACCGGTGAACCTGGCATCTACTAACATACCCAGTTTAAAGGCAGTTAAATATTTTGTCTTGCTCATTTACCCTCTGAATGGCACACATACTGAATAGATGTCACAATTGGCTGAAGGCTTAAAAATCATTATTTAATTAACCCGTCTCCTCCCCTTTATCTACTCTGATTGAAGTGGATTTAAAAAGTGACATCAATAAGGGATCATAGCTTTCACCTGGATTACATTTTTTTTTTTTATCATACAAATATATTATGTACCGTAATGGAAAGAGCAGGTGTTCTTAATGTTTTGTGCACTCAGTGTATACATATCAAAGACAATTTGAGAATAAAAAAACCGCAGAAACCTATGAACAAAAACAACGGTCTATGTTTGTGATCCACTAAAATATAACCCCTAGTGCTATTGATACCAAATTGTACGTTGTTGCCCTAGCAACTCTCTTCTTGGCAAGAGGTCTGACATCATCGTCCATGTATCAGTCTGA
>NC_056433.1:85852568-85897568 GCF_018296145.1 Oncorhynchus tshawytscha
GTGTTATGGTGATATTATGGTGATATTATGGTGTTATGGTGATATTTTTTTAAAATCAAAAGCCTGTGTTAATAACCTCATTATTACAGTATTTCTATAAAATGGCAGTCAAATGGACTACTCACCTCATGTCAGATTAAGCCTACACGCAGGCCTAGCAGATAATAGCCTGGTGTTATGGTGATATTATGGTGATGTTATGGTGATATTATGGTGTTATGGTGTTATGGTGATAATATGGTGTTATGGTGATGTTATGGTGTTATGGTCATATTATGGTGTTATGGTGATATTATGGTTAAATTATGGTGTTATGGTGATATTATGGTGTTATGGTGATGTTATGGTGTTATGGTGATGTTATGGTGTTATGGTCATATTATGGTGTTATGGTGATATTATGGTCATATTATGGTGTTATGGTGATATTATGGTGTTATGGTGATATTATGGTGTTATGGTGATGTTATGGTGTTATGGTCATATTATGGTGTTATGGTGTTATGGTGATATTATGGTGTTATGGTGATATTGTGGTATTATGGTGATATTATGGTGATATTATGGTGTTATGGTGATATTATGGTGTTATGGTGATGTTATGGTGTTATGGTCATATTATGGTGTTATGGTGTTATGGTGATATTATGGTGTTATGGTGATATTGTGGTGTTATGGTGTTATGGTGAAGTTATGGTGATATTATGGTGATATTATGGTATTATGGTGATATTATGGTGTTATGGTGATATTATGGTGTTATGGTGATATTATGGTGTTATGGTGATATTATGGTGTTATGGTGATATTATGGTGTTATGGTGATGTTATGGTGTTATGGTCATATTATGGTGTTATGGTGTTATGGTGATATTGTGGTGTTATGGTGTTATGGTGATGTTATGGTGATATTATGGTGATATTATGGTATTATGGTGATATTATGGTGTTATGGTGATATTATGGTGTTATGGTGATATTATGGTGTTATGGTGATGTTATGGTGATATTATGGTGATATTATGGTATTATGGTGATATTATGGTATTATGGTGATATTATGGTGTTATGGTGATATTGTGGTGTTATGGTGATATTATGGTGATATTATGGTGATGTTATGGTGATGTTATGGTGATATGGTGATGTTATGGTGTTATGGTCATATTATGGTGTTATGGTGTTATGGTGATATTATGGTGTTATGGTGATATTGTGGTATTATGGTGATATTATGGTGATATTATGGTGTTATGGTGATATTATGGTGTTATGGTGATGTTATGGTGTTATGGTCATATTATGGTGTTATGGTGTTATGGTGATATTATGGTGTTATGGTGATATTGTGGTGTTATGGTGTTATGGTGAAGTTATGGTGATATTATGGTGATATTATGGTATTATGGTGATATTATGGTGTTATGGTGATATTATGGTGTTATGGTGATATTATGGTGATATTATGGTGTTATGGTGATATTATGGTGTTATGGTGATATTATGGTGTTATGGTGATGTTATGGTGTTATGGTCATATTATGGTGTTATGGTGTTATGGTGATATTGTGGTGTTATGGTGTTATGGTGATGTTATGGTGATATTATGGTGATATTATGGTATTATGGTGATATTATGGTGTTATGGTGATATTATGGTGTTATGGTGATATTATGGTGTTATGGTGATGTTATGGTGATATTATGGTGATATTATGGTATTATGGTGATATTATGGTATTATGGTGATATTATGGTGTTATGGTGATATTGTGGTGTTATGGTGATATTATGGTGATATTATGGTGATGTTATGGTGATGTTATGGTGATATGGTGATATTATGGTGATATTATGGTGTTATGGTGATATTATGGTGTTATGGTGATATTATGGTGATGTTATGGTGATATTGTGATATTATGGTGTTATGGTGATATTATGGTGATGTTATGGTATTATGGTGATATTATGGTGTTATGGTGATATTATGGTGATGTTATGGTGATATGGTGATATTATGGTGTTATGGTGATATTATGGTGTTATGGTGATATTATGGTGTTATGGTGATATTGTGGTGTTATGGTGATATTATGGTGATATTATGGTGATGTTATGGTGATGTTATGGCGATATTATGGTGATGTTATGGTGATATTATGGTGATGTTATGGTGTTATGGTGATATTATGGTGTTATGGTGATATTGTGGTGTTATGGTGATATTATGGTGATGTTATGGTGATGTTATGGTGATATTATGGTGATGTTATGGTGATATGGTGATATTATGGTGATATGGTGATATTATGGTAATGTTATGGTGATATGGTGATATTATGATAATGTTATGGTGATATGGTGATATTATGGTGTTATGGTGATATTATGGTGATATTATGGTGTTGTGGTGATATTATGGTGTTATGGTGATATTATGGTGATATTATGGTGTTATGGTGATATTATGGTGTTATGGTGATATTATGGTGTTATGGTGGGAATCGATTACAATTATTCCATTTTTTTTTATTTTTATACCATACTCAGTAAAATATTAATAGTCTAGGTTATATTTGGATATGGTAATGGTTTAACATTGGGAACTGGTTGGGTAACTTGAAGGCTATTTATAACCTGATGTGTGTTCCGGACACCATAGGGGCCTTAGGGGGCAGCCAATGAGGAGAAAGGAACTACGCCTTGTGTGACGGTGCAGTTTTTAGACCAACCACCATCATGGTGATATTGGTGTTTTTACCGATATGTTATAGGCCTATTAGTATTGTGCTTATGATTCTATACGTCAAATCCGAACATTATTTTAGATATTTTGTCAAACAGTAGGTCATATTAATGACGCGAACAGGGAGGCTGGTGAATTATTGTTCACTATTATAATTACTTTGAATGGTTTTTCATTGATTTCAACAGCACACAAACACATCTCCAAATATTGTATGTCAAAATACACTGTGAAATTCAATATATTCCCTTACAGAGACAGCTGAGCATGTAATCCTACTGCATGTAACTCATTGATAACTAATTGCTATAGAAATATGATTATATCCTATCCTACTGCATGTAACTCATTGATAACTAATTGCTATAGAAATATGATTATATCCTATCCTACTGTATGTAACTCATTGATAACTAATTGCTATAGAAATATGATTACATCCTATCCTACTGTACGTAACTCATCCAGACATTATTTATACCCATAGGTCCTGTATTCTCCCAGTCCTGAACCCTGGTCTGCTCTGTGTCTGTTGTGTCTGACTGGTCTGCTCTGTGTCTGTTGTGACTGACTGACAGACTGGTCTAGTCTATGTCTGTTGTGACTGACTGGTCTGCTCTGTGTCTGTTGTGACTGACTGACTGACTGGTCTGCTCTGTGTCTGTTGTGACTGACTGACTGGTCTAGTCTATGTCTGTTGTGACTGACTGGTCTAGTCTGTGTCTGTTGTGACTGACTGGTCTAGTCTGTGTCTGTTGTGACTGACTGGTCTAGTCTATGTCTGTTGTGACTGACTGGTCTAGTCTGTGTCTGTTGTGACTGACTGGTCTAGTCTATGTCTGTTGTGACTGACTGGTCTAGTCTATGTCTGTTGTGACTGACGGACTGGTCTAGTCTATGTCTGTTGTGACTGACTGACTGACTGTCTGGCTGACTGACTCACTGACTGACTGACTGACTGATTGACTGACTGACTGATTGATTGACTGATTGAGTGATTGACTGACTGGTCTGTCTCTGTGTTATTGGGCTAGTGTGACTGGCTGGCTGACTGACTGATTGATTGACTGACATTGACTGACTGACTGACTGGTCTGTCTCTGTGTCATTGGACCAGGGTAATCCTAGGAAGCGGCCTGTCATTCAGCTGTGGCTGCACTTCTATTGTTGCCACTAGGCTAGATTCCCATCTCCCCTCGGCTGGAGCTGACCATGCATGCTCCTTTTATGAGACAGCCACACAGTCAGGCGCCCTCTATTGTAGCCCACTGGTGGGGGTCTGGACCAGGGGATGTGAGGCCTTGTTTGTACACAGATGGATTTAATTGAATGACAGGTCATAGTCTCTCGTGATTTCCGAAGGCACTCTATGTGTCTCTAATATGATCATACATTGGGCAGGAGGTTAGGATGTGCAGCTCAGTTTCCACCTCGTTTTGTGGGCAGTGTGTACATAGCCTGTCTTCTCTTGAGAGCCAGGTCTGCCTACGATGGCCTTTCTCAATAACAAGGCTTATAGATAATCGAATCAAATCAAATCAAATCAAATTTTTATTTGTCACATACACATGGTTAGCAGATGTTAATGCGAGTGTAGCGAAATGCTTGTGCTTCTAGTTCCGACAATGCAGTAATAACGAACAAGTAATCTAACTAACAATTCCAAAAAACTACTGTCTTATACACAGTGTAAGGGGATAAAGAATATGTACATAAGGATATATGAATGAGTGATGGTACAGAGCAGCATAGGCAAGATGCAGTAGATGATATCGAGTACAGTATATACATATGAGATGAGTATGTAAACCAAGTGGCATAGTTAAAGTGGCTAGTGATACATGTATTACATAAGGATGCAGTCGATGATATAGAGTACAGTATCTACGTATGTATATGAGATTAATAATGTAGGGTAAGTAACATTATATAAGGTAGCATTGTTTAAAGTGGCTAGTGATATATTTACATCATTTCCCATCAATTCCCATTATTAAAGTGGCTGGAGTAGAGTCAGTGTCATTGACAGTGTGTTGGCAGTAGCCACTCAATGTTAGTGGTGGCTGTTTAACAGTGGCCTTGAGATAGAAGCTGTTTTTCAGTCTCTCGGTCCCAGCTTTGATGCACCTGTACTGACCTCGCCTTCTGGATGACAGCGGGGTGAACAGGCAGTGGCTCGGGTGGTTGATGTCCTTGATGATATTTATGGCCTTCCTGTAGCATCGGGTGGTATATAGATACAGTGCCTTGCGAAAGTATTCGGCCCCCTTGAACTTTGCGACCTTTTGCCACATTTCAGGCTTCAAAGATATAAAGATATAAAACTGTATTTTTTGTGAAGAATCAACAACAAGTGGGACACAATCATGAAGTGGAACAACATTTATTGGATATTTCAAACTTTTTTAACAAATCAAAAACTGAAAAATTGGGCGTGCAAAATTATTCAGCCCCTTTACTTTCAGTGCAGCAAACTCTCTCCAGAAGTTCAGTGAGGATCTCTGAATGATCCAATGTTGACCTAAATGACTAATGATGATAAATACAATCCACCTGTGTGTAATCAAGTCTCCGTATAAATGCACCTGCACTGTGATAGTCTCAGAGGTCCGTTAAAAGCGCAGAGAGCATCATGAAGAACAAGGAACACACCAGGCAGGTCCGAGATACTGTTGTGAAGAAGTTTAAAGCCGGATTTGGATACAAAAAGATTTCCCAAGCTTTAAACATCCAAAGGAGCACTGTGCAAGCGATAATATTGAAATGGAAGGAATATCAGACCACTGCAAATCTACCAAGACCTGGCCGTCCCTCTAAACTTTCAGCTCATACAAGGAGAAGACTGATCAGAGATGCAGCCAAGAGGCCCATGATCACTCTGGATGAACTGCAGAGATCTACAGCTGAGGTGGGAGACTCTGTCCATAGGACAACAATCAGTCGTATATTGCACAAATCTGGCCTTTATGGAAGAGTGGCAAGAAGAAAGCCATTTCTTAAAGATATCCATAAAAAGTGTCGTTTAAAGTTTGCCACAAGCCACCTGGGAGACACACCAAACATGTGGAAGAAGGTGCTCTGGTCAGATGAAACCAAAATTGAACTTTTTGGCAACAATGCAAAATGTTATGTTTGGCGTAAAAGCAACACAGCTCATCACCCTGACCACAACATCCCCACTGTCAAACATGGTGGTGGCAGCATCATGGTTTGGGCCTGCTTTTCTTCAGCAGGGACAGGGAAGATGGTTAAAATTGATGGGAAGATGGATGGAGCCAAATACAGGACCATTCTGGAAGAAAACCTGATGGAGTCTGCAAAAGACCTGAGACTGGGACGGAGATTTGTCTTCCAACAAGACAATGATCCAAAACATAAAGCAAAATCTACAATGGAATGGTTCAAAAATAAACATATCCAGGTGTTAGAATGGCCAAGTCAAAGTCCAGACCTGAATCCAATCGAGAATCTGTGGAAAGAACTGAAAACTGCTGTTCACAAATGCTCTCCAGCCAACCTCACTGAGCTCGAGCTGTTTTGCAAGGAGGAATGGGAATAAATTTCAGTCTCTCGATGTGCAAAACTGATAGAGACATACCCCAAGCGACTTACAGCTGTAATCGCAGCAAAAGGTGGCGCTACAAAGTATTAACTTAAGGGGGCTGAATAATTTTGCACGCCCAATTTTTCAGTTTTTGATTTGTTAAAAAAGTTTGAAATATCCAATAAATGTCGTTCCACTTCATGATTGTGTCCCACTTGTTGTTGATTCTTCACAAAAAAAATACAGTTTTATTTCTTTATGTTTGAAGCCTGAAATGTGGCAAAAGGTCGCAAAGTTCAAGGGGGCCGAATACTTTCGCAAGGCACTGTATATAGATTATAGATTTGAGAGTGCTCGATGACTCTCGGAGGAGTAGGTTGCCATAGTGATATGGACGGACAGAGCAGAGGGAGGGAGTCTACATCTTTAGTGATCAAGGATCTTAGCTACTGTAGCTGAACTAATGTAATTTATGAGCTTTATCCTTCCAGGAGAAGAGGTTTCTTGAATCACTATACTTCCTTCCTGTTTACCTTAATGGAAACGCAGCAGAAGGGCTCTGTGATCTGATATGCGGGCCAAATGGCACCCTATTGCCTTTATAGTGCACTACTTTTGATTAGAGACCCCTATGGGGCCCTGGTCTAAAGTAGTGCACTACATAGGGAATAGGATGCCATTTGGGATGCAGGAACCCTGGTGTAATAGTGGTGCAAAGTCACGCAAGGTGAACACGAAACACTGTGGAGTTACAGTATAATGTTTACGACAAGGTCACACCATGGAGCTACAGTATAATGTTTACGACAAGGTCACACCATGGAGCTACAGTATAATGTTTACGACAAGGTCACACCATGGAGCTACAGTATAATGTTTACAACAAGGTCACACCATGGAGAAACAGTATAATGTTTACGACAAGGTCACACCATGGAGCTACAGTATAATGTTTACAACAAGGTCACACCATGGAGAAACAGTATAATGTTTACGACAAGGTCACACCATGGAGAAACAGTATAATGTTTACAACAAGGTCACACCATAGAGCTACAGTATAATGTTTACAACAAGGTCACACCATGGAGCTACAGTATAATGTTTACAACAAGGTCACACCATGGAGCTACAGTGTAATGTTTACGACAAGGTCACACCATGGAGCTACAGTATAATGTTTATGACAAGGTCACACCATGGAGAAACAGTATAATGTTTACGACAAGGTCACACCATGGAGAAACAGTATAATGTTTACGACAAGGTCACACCATGGAGAAACAGTATAATGTTTACGACAAGGTCACACCATGGAGCTACAGTATAATGTTTACAACAAGGTCACACCATGGAGAAACAGTATAATGTTTACGACAAGGTCACACCATGGAGCTACAGTATAATGTTTACGACAAGGTCACACCATGGAGCTACAGTATAATGTTTACAACAAGGTCACACCATGGAGCTACAGTGTAATGTTTACGACAAGGTCACACCATGGAGCTACAGTATAATGTTTATGACAAGGTCACACCATGGAGCTACAGTATAATGTTTACAACAAGGTCACACCATGGAGCTACAGTATAATGTTTACAACAAGGTCACACCATGGAGCTACAGTATGATGTTTACGACAAGGTCACACCATGGAGAAACAGTATAATGTTTACGACAAGGTCACACCATGGAGCTACAGTATAATGTTTACAACAAGGTCACACCATGGAGCTACAGTATAATGTTTACGACAAGGTCACACCATGGAGCTACAGTATAATGTTTACGACAAGGTCACACCATGGAGCTACAGTATAATGTTTACAACAAGGTCACACCATGGAGCTACAGTATAATATTTACAACAAGGTCACACCATGGAGCTACAGTATAATATTTACAACAAGGTCATACCATGGAGCTACAGTATAATGTTTACAACAAGGTCACACCATGGAGCTACAGTATAATGTTTACAACAAGGTCACACCATGGAGCTACAGTATAATGTCTACAACAAGGTCACACCATGGAGCTACAGTATAATATTTACAACAAGGTCACACCATGGAGCTACAGTATAATGTTTACAACAAGGTCACACCATGGAGCTACAGTATAATGTTTACAACAAGGTCACACCATGGAGCTACAGTATAATGTTTACGATTCTTAGCGTTGCTCTATTTGACTCTGTGGTGATCAACTGGAAACCAATCGTAGGGTTCAGTCACAGTAATAGGGTATAACTATATCACATCAATACTAAAAACAGAGACCGTGTTGATAGCAGTGAGAAAAGCTGACAGATAGTTAACGTTAACACACACAGGATTTGACCTTTTCTACTGTTAATTTTCTACTGTTCATTTTCTTTTACAGGTGTTGCTTTCCATCTCCCAGGCCCTGTGTTTGGGCCCGTTTTGAGAGGCGCTCCGAGCAGGCTGGTCCCAGGCAGGAGGCACCATGTCCGGGGCCTCTGTGAAGGTGGCGGTGCGGGTCCGCCCCTTCAACTCCAGAGAGATGGGAAAGGACAGCAAATGCATCATCCAGATGTCAGGAAACACAACCAGTGAGTATCACGCACGCACGCACGCACACACACACACACACACACACACACACACACACACACACACACACATACGCACACACACACACACACACACACACGCACACACACACACACACACACACACACACACACACACACACACACACACACACACACACACACACACACACACACACACACACACACACACACCTTTCTAAAAGTAAGGTTCTACATGGAACCAAAAATGGTTCTCCGCTGATCCAAAAAGGGTTTATCCTACGGGAACCCTGTTTTCTAAGTGTGTAGTAAGTAATTTAATGTGGCAGCATAAGATCATGTGATTTTGACTTTGAGGGCAGTGTCTGGTACCTGTTTTTAGAGATTGGGTTCAGAGGAGGCTGGTGGGAGGATCTATAGGAGGACGGGTTCATTGTAATTGCCATGTGCTTGATCCTGTCCCAATAATTCCATTCCAGCCATTACATCCTCCTATAGCTCCCTCCCACCAGCCTCCTCTGATTGGTTTCCATATGGTTAGTGAAAGGATTGTATTTGGGGCCTACAACATTATGTTCTATGCTAGAGTAGCTTTGCATTGCGCAGTTAGGAAACTATAATGATCAACATTAATTTTTCTAGAAATAATCTGAACCTGAGACGCTAGAATAGGCTTTCATATCTACACATCTGTCTGTGCCTTTGAGGAATTTATTGAGGCTGAAGTTGAGATTTTGATGGTCAGCCACCTCTGTCTTGTGTATTTGTGCTCCTTGGGATAGCAAAGTTTAAAAATATATATCTGTATTTTACCTTTATTTAACCAGGCAAGTCAGTTAAGAACAAATTCTTATTTTCAATGACGGCCTAGGAACAATGGGTTAACTGCCTTGTTCAGGGGCAGAGCGACAGATTTTTACCTTGTCAGCTCGGGGATTCGAATTAGCAACCTTTCGGTTACAAGTCCAAGGCTCTAACCACTAGCCTACCTGCTGGCCCAAGTTAAGGTAAGGAGAGGCCTAAGACATGGTGGTGAGGAGACTGGAGAGAGACTTGATATCCCATCTGTTCAGTAAGGTAAAGCCACTGACATCCATCTGTTCAGTAAGGTAAAGCCACTGATATCCAGTCTGTTCAATAAGGTAAAGCCACTGATATCCCGTCTGTTCAGTAAGGTAAAGCCACTGATATCCATCTGTTCAGTAAGGTAAAGCCACTGATATCCCGTCTGTTCAGAAAGGTAAAGCCACTGATATCCAGTCTGTTCAGTGAGGTAAAGCCACTGATATCCAGTCTGTTCAGTAAGGTAAAGCCACTGATATCCAGTCTGTTCAGTAAGGTAAAGCCACTGATATCCAGTCTGTTCAGTAAGGTAAAGCCACTGATATCCAGTCTGTTCAGTAAGGTAAAGCCACTGATATCCAGTCTGTTCAGTAAGGTAAAGCCACTGATATCCAGTCTGTTCAGTAAGGTAAAGCCACTGACATCCATCTGTTCAGTAAGGTAAAGCCACTGATATCCAGTCTGTTCAATAAGGTAAAGCCACTGATATCCCGTCTGTTCAGTAAGGTAAAGCCACTGATATCCATCTGTTCAGTAAGGTAAAGCCACTGATATCCCGTCTGTTCAGAAAGGTAAAGCCACTGATATCCAGTCTGTTCAGTGAGGTAAAGCCACTGATATCCAGTCTGTTCAGTAAGGTAAAGCCACTGATATCCAGTCTGTTCAGTAAGGTAAAGCCACTGATATCCAGTCTGTTCAGTAAGGTAAAGCCACTGATATCCAGTCTGTTCAGTAAGGTAAAGCCACTGATATCCAGTCTGTTCAGTAAGGTAAAGCCACTGATATCCAGTCTGTTCAGTAAGGTAAAGCCACTGATATCCAGTCTGTTCAGTAAGGTAAAGCCACTGATATCCAGTCTGTTCAATAAGGTAAAGCCACTGATATCCCATCTGTTCAGTAAGGTAAAGCCACTGATATCCAGTCTGTTCAGTAAGGTAAAGCCACTGATATCCAGTCTGTTCAGTAGGGTGAAGCCACTGATATCCTGTCTGTTCAGTAAGGTAAAGCCACTGATATCCCGTCTGTTCAGTAAGGTAAAGCCACTGATATCCAGTGTGTTTAGTAAGGTAAAGCCACTGATATCCAGTCTGTTCAGTAAGGTAAAGCCACTGATATCCCGTCTGTTCAGTAAGGTAAAGCCACTGATATCCAGTCTGTTCAGTAAGGTAAAGCCACTGATATCCAGTCTGTTCAGTAGGATAAAGCCACTGATATCCAGTCTGTTCAGTAAGGTAACGCCACTGATATCCAGTCTGTTCAGTAAGGTAAAGCCACTGATATCCAGTCTGTTCAGTAAGGTAAAGCCACTGATATCCCATCTGTTCAGTAAGGTAAAGCCACTGATATCCCATCTGTTCAGTAAGGTAAAGCCACTGATATCCCGTCTGTTCAGTAAGGTAAAGCCACTGATATCCAGTCTGTTCAGTAGGATAAAGCCACTGATATCCAGTTTGTTCAGTAAGGTAAAGCCACTGATATCCAGTCTGTTCAGTAAGGTAAAGCCACTGATATCCAGTCTGTTCAGTAAGGTAAAGCCACTGATATCCCGTCTGTTCAGTAAGGTAAAGCCACTGATATCCCGTCTGTTCAGTAAGGTAAAGCCACTGATATCCAGTCTGTTCAGTAAGGTAAAGCCACTGATATCCAGTCTGTTCAGTAAGGTAAAGCCACTGATATCCAGTTTGTTCAGTAAGGTAAAGCCACTGATATCCCATCTGTTCAGTAAGGTAAAGCCACTAATATCCAGTCTGTTCAATAAGGTAAAGCCACTGATATCCCGTCTGTTCAGTAAGGTAAAGCCACTGATATCCAGTCTGTTCAGTAAGGTAAAGCCACTAATATCCAGTCTGTTCAGTAAGGTAAAGCCACTGATATCCCGTCTGTTCAGTAAGGTAAAGCCACTGATATCCAGTCTGTTCAGTAAGGTAAAGCCACTGATATCCAGTCTGTTCAGTAAGGTAAAGCCACTGATATCCAGTCTGTTCAGTAAGGTAAAGCCACTGATATCCCATCTGTTCAGTAAGGTAAAGCCACTGATATCCAGTCTGTTCAGTAAGGTAAAGCCACTGATATCCAGTCTGTTCAGTAGGATAAAGCCACTGATATCCAGTCTGTTCAGTAAGGTAACGCCACTGATATCCAGTCTGTTCAGTAAGGTAAAGCCACTGATATCCAGTCTGTTCAGTAAGGTAAAGCCACTGATATCCCATCTGTTCAGTAAGGTAAAGCCACTGATATCCCATCTGTTCAGTAAGGTAAAGCCACTGATATCCAGTCTGTTCAGTAAGGTAAAGCCACTGATATCCAGTCTGTTCAGTAAGGTAAAGCCACTGATATCCCGTCTGTTCAGTAAGGTAAAGCCACTGATATCCCGTCTGTTCAGTAAGGTAAAGCCACTGATATCCAGTCTGTTCAGTAAGGTAAAGCAGCTGATATCCAGTCTGTTCAGTAAGGTAAAGCCACTGATATCCCGTCTGTTCAGTAAGGTAAAGCCACTGATATCCAGTCTGTTCAGTAGGATGAAGCCACTGATATCCAGTTTGTTCAGTAAGGTAAAGCCACTGATATCCAGTCTGTTCAGTAAGGTAAAGCCACTGATATCCAGTCTGTTCAGTAAGGTAAAGCCACTGATATCCCGTCTGTTCAGTAAGGTAAAGCCACTGATATCCCGTCTGTTCAGTAAGGTAAAGCCACTGATATCCAGTCTGTTCAGTAAGGTAAAGCCACTGATATCCAGTCTGTTCAGTAAGGTAAAGCCACTGATATCCCGTCTGTTCAGTAAGGTAAAGCCACTGATATCCAGTCTGTTCAGTAAGGTAAAGCCACTGATATCCAGTTTGTTCAGTAGGATAAAGCCACTGATATCCCATCTGTTCAGTAAGGTAAAGCCACTGATATCCAGTCTGTTCAGTAAGGTAAAGCCACTGATATCCAGTTTGTTCAGTAAGGTAAAGCCACTGATATCCCATCTGTTCAGTAAGGTAAAGCCACTAATATCCAGTCTGTTCAATAAGGTAAAGCCACTGATATCCCGTCTGTTCAGTAAGGTAAAGCCACTGATATCCAGTCTGTTCAGTAAGGTAAAGCCACTAATATCCAGTCTGTTCAGTAAGGTAAAGCCACTGATATCCCGTCTGTTCAGTAAGGTAAAGCCACTGATATCCAGTCTGTTCAGTAAGGTAAAGCCACTGATATCCCATCTGTTCAGTAAGGTAAAGCCACTGATATCCAGTCTGTTCAGTAGGATAAAGCCACTGATATCCAGTCTGTTCAGTAAGGTAACGCCACTGATATCCAGTCTGTTCAGTAAGGTAAAGCCACTGATATCCAGTCTGTTCAGTAAGGTAAAGCCACTGATATCCCATCTGTTCAGTAAGGTAAAGCCACTGATATCCCATCTGTTCAGTAAGGTAAAGCCACTGATATCCCGTCTGTTCAGTAAGGTAAAGCCACTGATATCCAGTCTGTTCAGTAGGATAAAGCCACTGATATCCAGTTTGTTCAGTAAGGTAAAGCCACTGATATCCAGTCTGTTCAGTAAGGTAAAGCCACTGATATCCAGTCTGTTCAGTAAGGTAAAGCCACTGATATCTCGTCTGTTCAGTAAGGTAAAGCCACTGATATCCCGTCTGTTCAGTAAGGTAAAGCCACTGATATCCAGTCTGTTCAGTAAGGTAAAGCCACTGATATCCAGTCTGTTCAGTAAGGTAAAGCCACTGATATCCAGTTTGTTCAGTAAGGTAAAGCCACTGATATCCCATCTGTTCAGTAAGGTAAAGCCACTAATATCCAGTCTGTTCAATAAGGTAAAGCCACTGATATCCCGTCTGTTCAGTAAGGTAAAGCCACTGATATCCAGTCTGTTCAGTAAGGTAAAGCCACTAATATCCAGTCTGTTCAGTAAGGTAAAGCCACTGATATCCCGTCTGTTCAGTAAGGTAAAGCCACTGATATCCAGTCTGTTCAGTAAGGTAAAGCCACTGATATCCAGTCTGTTCAGTAAGGTAAAGCCACTGATATCCCATCTGTTCAGTAAGGTAAAGCCACTGATATCCAGTCTGTTCAGTAAGGTAAAGCCACTGATATCCAGTCTGTTCAGTAGGATAAAGCCACTGATATCCAGTCTGTTCAGTAAGGTAACGCCACTGATATCCAGTCTGTTCAGTAAGGTAAAGCCACTGATATCCAGTCTGTTCAGTAAGGTAAAGCCACTGATATCCCATCTGTTCAGTAAGGTAAAGCCACTGATATCCCATCTGTTCAGTAAGGTAAAGCCACTGATATCCAGTCTGTTCAGTAAGGTAAAGCCACTGATATCCAGTCTGTTCAGTAAGGTAAAGCCACTGATATCCCATCTGTTCAGTAAGGTAAAGCCACTGATATCCTGTCTGTTCAGTAAGGTAAAGCCACTGATATCCCGTCTGTTCAGTAAGGTAAAGCCACTGATATCCGATCTGTTCAGTAAGGTAAAGCCACTGATATCCCGTCTGTTCAGTAAGGTAAAGCCACTGATATCCCGTCTGTTCAGTAAGGTAAAGCCACTGATATCCCATCTGTTCAGTAAGGTAAAGCCACTGATATCCCGTCTGTTCAGTAAGGTAAAGCTACTGATATCCTGTCTTTTCAGTAAGGTAAAGCCACTGATATCCAGTCTGTTCAGTAAGGTAAAGCCACTGATATCCAGTCTGTTCAGTAAGGTAAAGCCACTGATATCCCGTCTGTTCAGTAAGGTAAAGCCACTGATATCCAGTCTGTTCAGTAGGATAAAGCCACTGATATCCAGTTTGTTCAGTAAGGTAAAGCCACTGATATCCAGTCTGTTCAGTAAGGTAAAGCCACTGATATCCAGTCTGTTCAGTAAGGTAAAGCCACTGATATCCCGTCTGTTCAGTAAGGTAAAGCCACTGATATCCCGTCTGTTCAGTAAGGTAAAGCCACTGATATCCAGTCTGTTCAGTAAGGTAAAGCCACTGATATCCAGTCTGTTCAGTAAGGTAAAGCCACTGATATCCCGTCTGTTCAGTAAGGTAAAGCCACTGATATCCAGTCTGTTCAGTAAGGTAAAGCCACTGATATCCAGTCTGTTCAGTAGGATAAAGCCACTGATATCCCATCTGTTCAGTAAGGTAAAGCCACTGATATCCAGTCTGTTCAGTAAGGTAAAGCCACTGATATCCAGTTTGTTCAGTAAGGTAAAGCCACTGATATCCCATCTGTTCAGTAAGGTAAAGCCACTAATATCCAGTCTGTTCAATAAGGTAAAGCCACTGATATCCCGTCTGTTCAGTAAGGTAAAGCCACTGATATCCAGTCTGTTCAGTAAGGTAAAGCCACTAATATCCAGTCTGTTCAGTAAGGTAAAGCCACTGATATCCCGTCTGTTCAGTAAGGTAAAGCCACTGATATCCAGTCTGTTCAGTAAGGTAAAGCCACTGATATCCAGTCTGTTCAGTAAGGTAAAGCCACTGATATCCCATCTGTTCAGTAAGGTAAAGCCACTGATATCCAGTCTGTTCAGTAAGGTAAAGCCACTGATATCCAGTTTGTTCAGTAAGGTAAAGCCACTGATATCCAGTCTGTTCAGTTAGGTAAAGCCACTGACATCCAGTCTGTTCAGTAGGATAAAGCCACTGATATCCCGTCTGTTCAGTAAGGTAAAGCCACTGATATCCCATCTCTTCAGTAAGGTAAAGCCACTGATATCCCATCTGTTCAGTAAGGTAAAGCCACTGATATCCTGTCTGTTCAGTAAGGTAAAGCCACTGATATCCCGTCTGTTCAGTAAGGTAAAGCCACTGATATCCCGTCTGTTCAGTAAGGTAAAGCCACTGATATCCCGTCTGTTCAGTAAGGTAAAGCCACTGATATCCCGTCTGTTCAGTAAGGTAAAGCCACTGATATCCCGTCTGTTCAGTAAGGTAAAGCCACTGATATCCCGTCTGTTCAGTAAGGTAAAGCCACTGATATCCTGTCTGTTCAGTAAGGTAAAGCCACTGATATCCAGTCTGTTCAGTAAGGTAACGCCACTGATATCCATCTGTTCAGTAAGGTAAAGCCACTGATATCCCGTCTGTTCAGAAAGGTAAAGCCACTGATATCCAGTCTGTTCAGTAAGGTAAAGCCACTGATATCCAGTCTGTTCAGTAAGGTAAAGCCACTGATATCCCATCTGTTCAGTAAGGTAAAGCCACTGATATCCCGTCTGTTCAGTAAGGTAAAGCCACTGATATCCAGTCTGTTCAGTAGGATAAAGCCACTGATATCCAGTTTGTTCAGTAAGGTAAAGCCACTGATATCCAGTCTGTTCAGTAAGGTAAAGCCACTGATATCCAGTCTGTTCAGTAAGGTAAAGCCACTGATATCTCGTCTGTTCAGTAAGGTAAAGCCACTGATATCCCGTCTGTTCAGTAAGGTAAAGCCACTGATATCCAGTCTGTTCAGTAAGGTAAAGCCACTGATATCCAGTCTGTTCAGTAAGGTAAAGCCACTGATATCCAGTTTGTTCAGTAAGGTAAAGCCACTGATATCCCATCTGTTCAGTAAGGTAAAGCCACTAATATCCAGTCTGTTCAATAAGGTAAAGCCACTGATATCCCGTCTGTTCAGTAAGGTAAAGCCACTGATATCCAGTCTGTTCAGTAAGGTAAAGCCACTAATATCCAGTCTGTTCAGTAAGGTAAAGCCACTGATATCCCGTCTGTTCAGTAAGGTAAAGCCACTGATATCCAGTCTGTTCAGTAAGGTAAAGCCACTGATATCCAGTCTGTTCAGTAAGGTAAAGCCACTGATATCCCATCTGTTCAGTAAGGTAAAGCCACTGATATCCAGTCTGTTCAGTAAGGTAAAGCCACTGATATCCAGTCTGTTCAGTAGGATAAAGCCACTGATATCCAGTCTGTTCAGTAAGGTAACGCCACTGATATCCAGTCTGTTCAGTAAGGTAAAGCCACTGATATCCAGTCTGTTCAGTAAGGTAAAGCCACTGATATCCCATCTGTTCAGTAAGGTAAAGCCACTGATATCCCATCTGTTCAGTAAGGTAAAGCCACTGATATCCAGTCTGTTCAGTAAGGTAAAGCCACTGATATCCAGTCTGTTCAGTAAGGTAAAGCCACTGATATCCCATCTGTTCAGTAAGGTAAAGCCACTGATATCCTGTCTGTTCAGTAAGGTAAAGCCACTGATATCCCGTCTGTTCAGTAAGGTAAAGCCACTGATATCCGATCTGTTCAGTAAGGTAAAGCCACTGATATCCCGTCTGTTCAGTAAGGTAAAGCCACTGATATCCCGTCTGTTCAGTAAGGTAAAGCCACTGATATCCCATCTGTTCAGTAAGGTAAAGCCACTGATATCCCGTCTGTTCAGTAAGGTAAAGCCACTGATATCCAGTCTGTTCAGTAAGGTAAAGCCACTGATATCCAGTCTGTTCAGTAAGGTAAAGCCACTGATATCCCGTCTGTTCAGTAAGGTAAAGCCACTGATATCCAGTCTGTTCAGTAGGATAAAGCCACTGATATCCAGTTTGTTCAGTAAGGTAAAGCCACTGATATCCAGTCTGTTCAGTAAGGTAAAGCCACTGATATCCAGTCTGTTCAGTAAGGTAAAGCCACTGATATCCCGTCTGTTCAGTAAGGTAAAGCCACTGATATCCCGTCTGTTCAGTAAGGTAAAGCCACTGATATCCAGTCTGTTCAGTAAGGTAAAGCCACTGATATCCAGTCTGTTCAGTAAGGTAAAGCCACTGATATCCCGTCTGTTCAGTAAGGTAAAGCCACTGATATCCAGTCTGTTCAGTAAGGTAAAGCCACTGATATCCAGTCTGTTCAGTAGGATAAAGCCACTGATATCCCATCTGTTCAGTAAGGTAAAGCCACTGATATCCAGTCTGTTCAGTAAGGTAAAGCCACTGATATCCAGTTTGTTCAGTAAGGTAAAGCCACTGATATCCCATCTGTTCAGTAAGGTAAAGCCACTAATATCCAGTCTGTTCAATAAGGTAAAGCCACTGATATCCCGTCTGTTCAGTAAGGTAAAGCCACTGATATCCAGTCTGTTCAGTAAGGTAAAGCCACTAATATCCAGTCTGTTCAGTAAGGTAAAGCCACTGATATCCCGTCTGTTCAGTAAGGTAAAGCCACTGATATCCAGTCTGTTCAGTAAGGTAAAGCCACTGATATCCAGTCTGTTCAGTAAGGTAAAGCCACTGATATCCCATCTGTTCAGTAAGGTAAAGCCACTGATATCCAGTCTGTTCAGTAAGGTAAAGCCACTGATATCCAGTTTGTTCAGTAAGGTAAAGCCACTGATATCCAGTCTGTTCAGTTAGGTAAAGCCACTGACATCCAGTCTGTTCAGTAGGATAAAGCCACTGATATCCCGTCTGTTCAGTAAGGTAAAGCCACTGATATCCCATCTGTTCAGTAAGGTAAAGCCACTGATATCCCATCTGTTCAGTAAGGTAAAGCCACTGATATCCCGTCTGTTCAGTAAGGTAAAGCCACTGATATCCCGTCTGTTCAGTAAGGTAAAGCCACTGATATCCCGTCTGTTCAGTAAGGTAAAGCCACTGATATCCCGTCTGTTCAGTAAGGTAAAGCCACTGATATCCCGTCTGTTCAGTAAGGTAAAGCCACTGATATCCCGTCTGTTCAGTAAGGTAAAGCCACTGATATCCCGTCTGTTCAGTAAGGTAAAGCCACTGATATCCTGTCTGTTCAGTAAGGTAAAGCCACTGATATCCAGTCTGTTCAGTAAGGTAACGCCACTGATATCCATCTGTTCAGTAAGGTAAAGCCACTGATATCCCGTCTGTTCAGAAAGGTAAAGCCACTGATATCCAGTCTGTTCAGTAAGGTAAAGCCACTGATATCCAGTCTGTTCAGTAGGATAAAGCCACTGATATCCAGTTTGTTCAGTAAGGTAAAGCCACTGATATCCAGTCTGTTCAGTAAGGTAAAGCCACTGATATCCAGTCTGTTCAGTAAGGTAAAGCCACTGATATCCAGCTTGTTCAGTAAGGTAAAGCCACTGATATCCGGTCTGTTCAGTAAGGTAAAGCCACTGATATCCAGTCTGTTCAGTAAGGTAAAGCCACTGATATCCCGTCTGTTCAGTAAGGTAAAGCCACTGATATCCAGTCTGTTCAGTAAGGTAAAGCCACTGATATCCAGTCTGTTTAGTAGGATAAAGCCACTGATATCCAGTCTGTTCAGTAAGGTAAAGCCACTGATATCCAGTCTGTTCAGTAAGGTAAAGCCACTGATATCCCATCTGTTCAGTAAGGTAAAGCCACTGATATCCCATCTGTTCAGTAAGGTAAAGTCACTGATATCCAGTCTGTTCAGTAAGGTAAAGCCACTGATATCCAGTCTGTTCAGTAAGGTAAAGCCACTGATATCCCGTCTGTTCAGTAAGGTAAAGCCACTGATATCCCGTCTGTTCAGTAAGGTAAAGCCACTGATATCCAGTCTGTTCAGTAAGGTAAAGCCACTGATATCCCGTATGTTCAGTAAGGTAAAGCCACTGATATCCAGTCTGTTCAGTAAGGTAAAGCCACTGACATCCAGTCTGTTTAGTAGGATAAAGCCACTGATATCCAGTCTGTTCAGTAAGGTAAAGCCTCTGATATCCAGTCTGTTCAGTAAGGTAAAGCCACTGATATCCAGTCTGTTCAATAAGGTAAAGCCACTGATATCCCATCTGTTCAGTAAGGTAAAGCCACTGATATCCAGTCTGTTCAGTAAGGTAAAGCCACTGATATCCAGTCTGTTCAGTAGGGTGAAGCCACTGATATCCTGTCTGTTCAGTAAGGTAAAGCCACTGATATCCCGTCTGTTCAGTAAGGTAAAGCCACTGATATCCAGTGTGTTTAGTAAGGTAAAGCCACTGATATCCAGTCTGTTCAGTAAGGTAAAGCCACTGATATCCCATCTGTTCAGTAAGGTAAAGCCACTGATATCCAGTCTGTTCAGTAAGGTAAAGCCACTGATATCCAGTCTGTTCAGTAAGGTAAAGCCACTGATATCCAGTTTGTTCAGTAAGGTAAAGCCACTAATATCCAGTCTGTTCAATAAGGTAAAGCCACTGATATCCAGTCTGTTCAGTAAGGTAAAGCCACTGATATCCCATCTGTTCAGTAAGGTAAAGCCACTGATATCCCATCTGTTCAGTAAGGTAAAGCCACTGATATCCAGTCTGTTCAGTAAGGTAAAGCCACTGATATCCAGTCTGTTCAGTAAGGTAAAGCCACTGATATCCCATCTGTTCAGTAAGGTAAAGCCACTGATATCCCGTCTGTTCAGTAAGGTAAAGCCACTGATATCCCGTCTGTTCAGTAAGGTAAAGCCACTGATATCCGATCTGTTCAGTAAGGTAAAGCCACTGATATACCGTCTGTTCAGTAAGGTAAAGCCACTGATATCCCGTCTGTTCAGTAAGGTAAAGCCACTGATATCCCGTCTGTTCAGTAAGGTAAAGCCACTGATATCCCGTCTGTTCAGTAAGGTAAAGCTACTGATATCCTGTCTGTTCAGTAAGGTAAAGCCACTGATATCCAGTCTGTTCAGTAAGGTAAAGCCACTGATATCCAGTCTGTTCAGTAAGGTAAAGCCACTGATATCCCGTCTGTTCAGTAAGGTAAAGCCACTGATATCCAGTCTGTTCAGTAGGATGAAGCCACTGATATCCAGTTTGTTCAGTAAGGTAAAGCCACTGATATCCAGTCTGTTCAGTAAGGTAAAGCCACTGATATCCAGTCTGTTCAGTAAGGTAAAGCCACTGATATCCCGTCTGTTCAGTAAGGTAAAGCCACTGATATCCCGTCTGTTCAGTAAGGTAAAGCCACTGATATCCAGTCTGTTCAGTAAGGTAAAGCCACTGATATCCCGTCTGTTCAGTAAGGTAAAGCCACTGATATCCAATCTGTTCAGTAAGGTAAAGCCACTGATATCCAGTCTGTTCAGTAGGATAAAGCCACTGATATCCCATCTGTTCAGTAAGGTAAAGCCACTGATATCCAGTCTGTTCAGTAAGGTAAAGCCACTGATATCCAGTTTGTTCAGTAAGGTAAAGCCACTGATATCCCATCTGTTCAGTAAGGTAAAGCCACTAATATCCAGTCTGTTCAATAAGGTAAAGCCACTGATATCCCGTCTGTTCAGTAAGGTAAAGCCACTGATATCCAGTCTGTTCAGTAAGGTAAAGCCACTAATATCCAGTCTGTTCAGTAAGGTAAAGCCACTGATATCCCGTCTGTTCAGTAAGGTAAAGCCACTGATATCCAGTCTGTTCAGTAAGGTAAAGCCACTGATATCCCATCTGTTCAGTAAGGTAAAGCCACTGATATCCAGTCTGTTCAGTAAGGTAAAGCCACTGATATCCAGTCCTTTCAGTAGGATAAAGCCACTGATATCCAGTCTGTTCAGTAAGGTAACGCCACTGATATCCAGTCTGTTCAGTAAGGTAAAGCCACTGATATCCAGTCTGTTCAGTAAGGTAAAGCCACTGATATCCCATCTGTTCAGTAAGGTAAAGCCACTGATATCCCATCTGTTCAGTAAGGTAAAGCCACTGATATCCCGTCTGTTCAGTAAGGTAAAGCCACTGATATCCAGTCTGTTCAGTAGGATAAAGCCACTGATATCCAGTTTTTTCAGTAAGGTAAAGCCACTGATATCCAGTCTGTTCAGTAAGGTAAAGCCACTGATATCCAGTCTGTTCAGTAAGGTAAAGTCACTGATATCTCGTCTGTTCAGTAAGGTAAAGCCACTGATATCCCGTCTGTTCAGTAAGGTAAAGCCACTGATATCCAGTCTGTTCAGTAAGGTAAAGCCACTGATATCCAGTCTGTTCAGTAAGGTAAAGCCACTGATATCCAGTTTGTTCAGTAAGGTAAAGCCACTGATATCCCATCTGTTCAGTAAGGTAAAGCCACTAATATCCAGTCTGTTCAATAAGGTAAAGCCACTGATATCCCGTCTGTTCAGTAAGGTAAAGCCACTGATATCCAGTCTGTTCAGTAAGGTAAAGCCACTAATATCCAGTCTGTTCAGTAAGGTAAAGCCACTGATATCCCGTCTGTTCAGTAAGGGAAAGCCACTGATATCCAGTCTGTTCAGTAAGGTAAAGCCACTGATATCCAGTCTGTTCAGTAAGGTAAAGCCACTGATATCCCATCTGTTCAGTAAGGTAAAGCCACTGATATCCAGTCTGTTCAGTAAGGTAAAGCCACTGATATCCAGTCTGTTCAGTAGGATAAAGCCACTGATATCCAGTCTGTTCAGTAAGGTAACGCCACTGATATCCAGTCTGTTCAGTAAGGTAAAGCCACTGATATCCAGTCTGTTCAGTAAGGTAAAGCCACTGATATCCCATCTGTTCAGTAAGGTAAAGCCACTGATATCCCATCTGTTCAGTAAGGTAAAGCCACTGATATCCAGTCTGTTCAGTAAGGTAAAGCCACTGATATCCCGTCTGTTCAGTAAGGTAAAGCCACTGATATCCCGTCTGTTCAGTAAGGTAAAGCTACTGATATCCTGTCTTTTCAGTAAGGTAAAGCCACTGATATCCAGTCTGTTCAGTAAGGTAAAGCCACTGATATCCAGTCTGTTCAGTAAGGTAAAGCCACTGATATCCAGTCTGTTCAGTAAGGTAAAGCCACTGATATCCCGTCTGTTCAGTAGGATAAAGCCACTGATATCCAGTTTGTTCAGTAAGGTAAAGCCACTGATATCCAGTCTGTTCAGTAAGGTAAAGCCACTGATATCCAGTCTGTTCAGTAAGGTAAAGCCACTGATATCCCGTCTGTTCAGTAAGGTAAAGCCACTGATATCCCGTCTGTTCAGTAAGGTAAAGCCACTGATATCCAGTCTGTTCAGTAAGGTAAAGCCACTGATATCCAGTCTGTTCAGTAAGGTAAAGCCACTGATATCCCGTCTGTTCAGTAAGGTAAAGCCACTGATATCCAGTCTGTTCAGTAAGGTAAAGCCACTGATATCCAGTCTGTTCAGTAGGATAAAGCCACTGATATCCCATCTGTTCAGTAAGGTAAAGCCACTGATATCCAGTTTGTTCAGTAAGGTAAAGCCACTGATATCCCATCTGTTCAGTAAGGTAAAGCCACTAATATCCAGTCTGTTCAATAAGGTAAAGCCACTGATATCCCGTCTGTTCAGTAAGGTAAAGCCACTGATATCCCGTCTGTTCAGTAAGGTAAAGCCACTGATATCCAGTCTGTTCAGTAAGGTAAAGCCACTAATATCCAGTCTGTTCAGTAAGGTAAAGCCACTGATATCCCGTCTGTTCAGTAAGGTAAAGCCACTGATATCCAGTCTGTTCAGTAAGGTAAAGCCACTGATATCCAGTCTGTTCAGTAAGGTAAAGCTGATATCCCATCTGTTCAGTAAGGTAAAGCCACTGATATCCAGTCTGTTCAGTAAGGTAAAGCCACTGATATCCAGTTTGTTCAGTAAGGTAAAGCCACTGATATCCAGTCTGTTCAGTTAGGTAAAGCCACTGATATCCAGTCTGTTCAGTAAGGTAAAGCCACTGATATCCCGTCTGTTCAGTAGGATAAAGCCACTGATATCCAGTTTGTTCAGTAAGGTAAAGCCACTGATATCCCATCTGTTCAGTAAGGTAAAGCCACTGATATCCAGTCTGTTCAGTAAGGTAAAGCCACTGATATCCCGTCTGTTCAGTAAGGTAAAGCCACTGATATCCCGTCTGTTCAGTAAGGTAAAGCTACTGATATCCTGTCTTTTCAGTAAGGTAAAGCCACTGATATCCAGTCTGTTCAGTAAGGTAAAGCCACTGATATCCAGTCTGTTCAGTAAGGTAAAGCCACTGATATCCAGTCTGTTCAGTAAGGTAAAGCCACTGATATCCCGTCTGTTCAGTAGGATAAAGCCACTGATATCCAGTTTGTTCAGTAAGGTAAAGCCACTGATATCCAGTCTGTTCAGTAAGGTAAAGCCACTAATATCCAGTCTGTTCAGTAAGGTAAAGCCACTGATATCCCGTCTGTTCAGTAAGGTAAAGCCACTGATATCCAGTCTGTTCAGTAAGGTAAAGCCACTGATATCCAGTCTGTTCAGTAAGGTAAAGCTGATATCCCATCTGTTCAGTAAGGTAAAGCCACTGATATCCAGTCTGTTCAGTAAGGTAAAGCCACTGATATCCAGTCTGTTCAGTAAGGTAAAGCCACTGATATCCCATCTGTTCAGTAAGGTAAAGCCACTGATATCCCATCTGTTCAGTAAGGTAAAGCCACTGATATCCCATCTGTTCAGTAAGGTAAAGCCACTGATATCCAGTCTGTTCAGTAAGGTAAAGCCACTGATATCCAGTCTGTTCAGTAAGGTAAAGCCACTGATATCCCATCTGTTCAGTAAGGTAAAGCCACTGATATCCAGTTTGTTCAGTAAGGTAAAGCCACTGATATCCCATCTGTTCAGTAAGGTAAAGCCACTAATATCCAGTCTGTTCAATAAGGTAAAGCCACTGATATCCAGTCTGTTCAGTAAGGTAAAGCCACTGATATCCAGTCTGTTCAGTAAGGTAAAGCTGATATCCCATCTGTTCAGTAAGGTAAAGCCACTGATATCCAGTCTGTTCAGTAAGGTAAAGCCACTGATATCCAGTCTGTTCAGTAAGGTAAAGCCACTGATATCCCATCTGTTCAGTAAGGTAAAGCCACTGATATCCAGTTTGTTCAGTAAGGTAAAGCCACTGATATCCCATCTGTTCAGTAAGGTAAATCCACTAATATCCAGTCTGTTCAATAAGGTAAAGCCACTGATATCCCGTCTGTTCAGTAAGGTAAAGCCACTGATATCCAGTCTGTTCAGTAAGGTAAAGCCACTAATATCCAGTCTGTTCAGTAAGGTAAAGCCACTGATATCCCATCTGTTCAGTAAGGTAAAGCCTCTGATATCCAGTCTGTTCAGTAAGGTAAAGCCACTGATATCCAGTCTGTTCAGTAAGGTAAAGCTGATATCCCATCTGTTCAGTAAGGTAAAGCCACTGATATCCAGTCTGTTCAGTAAGGTAAAGCCACTGATATCCAGTCTGTTCAGTAAGGTAAAGCCACTGATATCCCGTCTGTTCAGTAAGGTAAAGCTACTGATATCCTGTCTTTTCAGTAAGGTAAAGCCACTGATATCCAGTCTGTTCAGTAAGGTAAAGCCACTGATATCCAGTCTGTTCAGTAAGGTAAAGCCACTGATA
This sequence comes from Oncorhynchus tshawytscha, assembly GCF_018296145.1. Taxonomy (NCBI): domain Eukaryota; kingdom Metazoa; phylum Chordata; class Actinopteri; order Salmoniformes; family Salmonidae; genus Oncorhynchus; species Oncorhynchus tshawytscha. Next base: position 85,877,709 of record NC_056433.1, read on the forward strand.
TCCAGTCTGTTCAGTAAGGTAAAGCCACTGATATCCCGTCTGTTCAGTAGGATAAAGCCACTGATATCCAGTTTGTTCAGTAAGGTAAAGCCACTGATATCCAGTCTGTTCAGTAAGGTAAAGCCACTGATATCCAGTCTGTTCAGTAAGGTAAAGCCACTGATATCCCATCTGTTCAGTAAGGTAAAGCCACTGATATCCAGTTTGTTCAGTAAGGTAAAGCAACTGATATCCCATCTGTTCAGTAAGGTAAAGCCACTAATATCCAGTCTGTTCAATAAGGTAAAGCCACTGATATCCCGTCTGTTCAGTAAGGTAAAGCCACTGATATCCCGTCTGTTCAGTAAGGTAAAGCCACTGATATCCAGTCTGTTCAGTAAGGTAAAGCCACTAATATCCAGTCTGTTCAGTAAGGTAAAGCCACTGATATCCCGTCTGTTCAGTAAGGTAAAGCCACTGATATCCAGTCTGTTCAGTAAGGTAAAGCCACTGATATCCAGTCTGTTCAGTAAGGTAAAGCTGATATCCCATCTGTTCAGTAAGGTAAAGCCACTGATATCCAGTCTGTTCAGTAAGGTAAAGCCACTGATATCCAGTTTGTTCAGTAAGGTAAAGCCACTGATATCCAGTCTGTTCAGTTAGGTAAAGCCACTGACATCCAGTCTGTTCAGTAGGATAAAGCCACTGATATCCCGTCTGTTCAGTAAGGTAAAGCCACTGATATCCCATCTGTTCAGTAAGGTAAAGCCACTGATATCCCATCTGTTCAGTAAGGTAAAGCCACTGATATCCAGTCTGTTCAGTAAGGTAAAGCCACTGATATCCAGTTTGTTCAGTAAGGTAAAGCCACTGATATCCCATCTGTTCAGTAAGGTAAAGCCACTAATATCCAGTCTGTTCAATAAGGTAAAGCCACTGATATCCCGTCTGTTCAGTAAGGTAAAGCCACTGATATCCAGTCTGTTCAGTAAGGTAAAGCCACTAATATCCAGTCTGTTCAGTAAGGTAAAGCCACTGATATCCCGTCTGTTCAGTAAGGTAAAGCCACTGATATCCAGTCTGTTCAGTAAGGTAAAGCCACTGATATCCCATCTGTTCAGTAAGGTAAAGCCACTGATATCCAGTCTGTTCAGTAAGGTAAAGCCACTGATATCCAGTCTGTTCAGTAGGATAAAGCCACTGATATCCAGTCTGTTCAGTAAGGTAACGCCACTGATATCCAGTCTGTTCAGTAAGGTAAAGCCACTGATATCCAGTCTGTTCAGTAAGGTAAAGCCACTGATATCCCATCTGTTCAGTAAGGTAAAGCCACTGATATCCCATCTGTTCAGTAAGGTAAAGCCACTGATATCCCGTCTGTTCAGTAAGGTAAAGCCACTGATATCCAGTCTGTTCAGTAGGATAAAGCCACTGATATCCAGTTTGTTCAGTAAGGTAAAGCCACTGATATCCAGTCTGTTCAGTAAGGTAAAGCCACTGATATCCAGTCTGTTCAGTAAGGTAAAGCCACTGATATCTCGTCTGTTCAGTAAGGTAAAGCCACTGATATCCCGTCTGTTCAGTAAGGTAAAGCCACTGATATCCAGTCTGTTCAGTAAGGTAAAGCCACTGATATCCAGTCTGTTCAGTAAGGTAAAGCCACTGATATCCAGTTTGTTCAGTAAGGTAAAGCCACTGATATCCCATCTGTTCAGTAAGGTAAAGCCACTAATATCCAGTCTGTTCAATAAGGTAAAGCCACTGATATCCCGTCTGTTCAGTAAGGTAAAGCCACTGATATCCAGTCTGTTCAGTAAGGTAAAGCCACTAATATCCAGTCTGTTCAGTAAGGTAAAGCCACTGATATCCCGTCTGTTCAGTAAGGGAAAGCCACTGATATCCAGTCTGTTCAGTAAGGTAAAGCCACTGATATCCAGTCTGTTCAGTAAGGTAAAGCCACTGATATCCCATCTGTTCAGTAAGGTAAAGCCACTGATATCCAGTCTGTTCAGTAAGGTAAAGCCACTGATATCCAGTCTGTCCAGTAGGATAAAGCCACTGATATCCAGTCTGTTCAGTAAGGTAAAGCCACTGATATCCAGTCTGTTCAGTAAGGTAAAGCCACTGATATCCAGTCTGTTCAGTAAGGTAAAGCCACTGATATCCCATCTGTTCAGTAAGGTAAAGCCACTGATATCCCATCTGTTCAGGTAAAGCCACTGATATCCAGTCTGTTCAGTAAGGTAAAGCCACTGATATCCCGTCTGTTCAGTAAGGTAAAGCCACTGATATCCCGTCTGTTCAGTAAGGTAAAGCTACTGATATCCTGTCTTTTCAATAAGGTAAAGCCACTGATATCCAGTCTGTTCAGTAAGGTAAAGCCACTGATATCCAGTCTGTTCAGTAAGGTAAAGCCACTGATATCCCGTCTGTTCAGTAAGGTAAAGCCACTGATATCCAGTCTGTTCAGTAGGATAAAGCCACTGATATCCAGTTTGTTCAGTAAGGTAAAGCCACTGATATCCAGTCTGTTCAGTAAGGTAAAGCCACTGATATCCCGTCTGTTCAGTAAGGTAAAGCCACTGATATCCCGTCTGTTCAGTAAGGTAAAGCCACTGATATCCAGTCTGTTCAGTAAGGTAAAGCCACTGATATCCAGTCTGTTCAGTAAGGTAAAGCCACTGATATCCCGTCTGTTCAGTAAGGTAAAGCCACTGATATCCAGTCTGTTCAGTAAGGTAAAGCCACTGATATCCAGTCTGTTCAGTAGGATAAAGCCACTGATATCCCATCTGTTCAGTAAGGTAAAGCCACTGATATCCAGTCTGTTCAGTAAGGTAAAGCCACTGATATCCAGTTTGTTCAGTAAGGTAAAGCCACTGATATCCAGTCTGTTCAGTAAGGTAAAGCCACTGATATCCAGTTTGTTCAGTAAGGTAAAGCCACTGATATCCCATCTGTTCAGTAAGGTAAAGCCACTAATATCCAGTCTGTTCAATAAGGTAAAGCCACTGATATCCCGTCTGTTCAGTAAGGTAAAGCCACTGATATCCAGTCTGTTCAGTAAGGTAAAGCCACTAATATCCAGTCTGTTCAGTAAGGTAAAGCCACTGATATCCCATCTGTTCAGTAAGGTAAAGCCACTGATATCCAGTCTGTTCAGTAAGGTAAAGCCACTGATATCCAGTTTGTTCAGTAAGGTAAAGCCACTGATATCCAGTCTGTTCAGTTAGGTAAAGCCACTGACATCCAGTCTGTTCAGTAGGATAAAGCCACTGATATCCCGTCTGTTCAGTAAGGTAAAGCCACTGATATCCCATCTGTTCAGTAAGGTAAAGCCACTGATATCCCATCTGTTCAGTAAGGTAAAGCCACTGATATCCCGTCTGTTCAGTAAGGTAAAGCCACTGATATCCCGTCTGTTCAGTAAGGTAAAGCCACTGATATCCCGTCTGTTCAGTAAGGTAAAGCCACTGATATCCCGTCTGTTCAGTAAGGTAAAGCCACTGATATCCCGTCTGTTCAGTAAGGTAAAGCCACTGATATCCCGTCTGTTCAGTAAGGTAAAGCCACTGATATCCCGTCTGTTCAGTAAGGTAAAGCCACTGATATCCTGTCTGTTCAGTAAGGTAAAGCCACTGATATCCAGTCTGTTCAGTAAGGTAAAGCCACTGATATCCATCTGTTCAGTAAGGTAAAGCCACTGATATCCCGTCTGTTCAGAAAGGTAAAGCCACTGATATCCAGTCTGTTCAGTAAGGTAAAGCCACTGATATCCAGTCTGTTCAGTAGGATAAAGCCACTGATATCCAGTTTGTTCAGTAAGGTAAAGCCACTGATATCCAGTCTGTTCAGTAAGGTAAAGCCACTGATATCCAGTCTGTTCAGTAAGGTAAAGCCACTGATATCCAGCTTGTTCAGTAAGGTAAAGCCACTGATATCCGGTCTGTTCAGTAAGGTAAAGCCACTGATATCCAGTCTGTTCAGTAAGGTAAAGCCACTGATATCCCATCTGTTCAGTAAGGTAAAGCCACTGATATCCAGTCTGTTCAGTAAGGTAAAGCCACTAATATCCAGTCTGTTTAGTAGGATAAAGCCACTGATATCCAGTCTGTTCAGTAAGGTAAAGCCACTGATATCCAGTCTGTTCAGTAAGGTAAAGCCACTGATATCCAGTCTGTTCAATAAGGTAAAGCCACTGATATCCCATCTGTTCAGTAAGGTAAAGCCACTGATATCCAGTCTGTTCAGTAAGGTAAAGCCACTGATATCCAGTCTGTTCAGTAGGGTGAAGCCACTGATATCCTGTCTGTTCAGTAAGGTAAAGCCACTGATATCCCGTCTGTTCAGTAAGGTAAAGCCACTGATATCCAGTGTGTTTAGTAAGGTAAAGCTACTGATATCCAGTCTGTTCAGTAAGGTAAAGCCACTGATATCCCATCTGTTCAGTAAGGTAAAGCCACTGATATCCAGTCTGTTCAGTAAGGTAAAGCCACTGATATCCAGTCTGTTCAGTAGGATAAAGCCACTGATATCCAGTCTGTTCAGTAAGGTAATGCCACTGATATAGTCTGTTCAGTAAGGTAAAGCCACTGATATCCAGTCTGTTCAGTAAGGTAAAGCCACTGATATCCCATCTGTTCAGTAAGGTAAAGCCACTGATATCCCATCTGTTCAGTAAGGTAAAGTCACTGATATTCAGTCTGTTCAGTAAGGTAAAGCCACTGATATCCAGTCTGTTCAGTAAGGTAAAGCCACTGATATCCCGTCTGTTCAGTAAGGTAAAGCCACTGATATCCCGTCTGTTCAGTAAGGTAAAGCCACTGATATCCAGTCTGTTCAGTAAGGTAAAGCCACTGATATCCCGTCTGTTCAGTAAGGTAAAGCCACTGATATCCAGTCTGTTCAGTAAGGTAAAGCCACTGATATCCAGTCTGTTTAGTAGGATAAAGCCACTGATATCCAGTCTGTTCAGTAAGGTAAAGCCTCTGATATCCAGTCTGTTCAGTAAGGTAAAGCCACTGATATCCAGTCTGTTCAATAAGGTAAAGCCACTGATATCCCATCTGTTCAGTAAGGTAAAGCCACTGATATCCAGTCTGTTCAGTAAGGTAAAGCCACTGATATCCAGTCTGTTCAGTAGGGTGAAGCCACTGATATCCTGTCTGTTCAGTAAGGTAAAGCCACTGATATCCCGTCTGTTCAGTAAGGTAAAGCCACTGATATCCAGTGTGTTTAGTAAGGTAAAGCCACTGATATCCAGTCTGTTCAGTAAGGTAAAGCCACTGATATCCCATCTGTTCAGTAAGGTAAAGCCACTGATATCCAGTCTGTTCAGTAAGGTAAAGCCACTGATATCCAGTCTGTTCAGTAGGATAAAGCCACTGATATCCAGTCTGTTCAGTAAGGTAACGCCACTGATATCCAGTCTGTTCAGTAAGGTAAAGCCACTGATATCCAGTCTGTTCAGTAAGGTAAAGCCACTGATATCCAGTCTGTTCAGTTAGGTAAAGCCACTGATATCCAGTCTGTTCAGTAGAATAAAGCCACTGATATCCAGTCTGTTCAGTAAAGTAAAGCCACTGATATCCCGTCTGTTCAGTAAGGTAAAGCCACTGATATCCCATCTGTTCAGTAAGGTAAAGCCATCGGTCAATAATAGATGAGCCGTCCTAAAATATTTACCGATTGGTCTAATTTAGCTCATCTCCCCCCTCATCCCCCCTCCACCTCCCCCTCACCTCCCCTTCCCCTTCACCTCACCCTTCATCTCCCCCTTCACCTCCCCATTAGAGAAGGTATTTAGGTAGAAGATGTAGAGATGTTATTTAGGTAGAAGATGTAGAGAAGGTATTTAGGTAGAAGATGTAGAGAAGGTATTTAGGTAAGGGAGGTTATCAAACACCTGTAGAGAAGGAGCGCTATGGAAAGGTCAAGGTGGTATTCAGGTAGAAGATCAGAGGGTGTACCCGGCTCCACGAGGGGCTAAAGTGGGCTAAAGAAGGCTTACGTGGGTTAAAGTGGGCTAAAGAAGGCTTACGTGGGTTAAAGTGGGCTCAGCTCCCTCAGTTCAAACTTAAGCCCCCTCAGTTTTAGTTTTATGCCATTATATAAAAATATAAAAAGTTGAGTGACAGGTTGGCAGCAGGTATAACTTATTTGGGTTACCCATCAAATGTGGGGGAAAACATCTAATCTCTGTGGTAGGCTAAGTGAATAATGTAATACACCTCCGTCTGTGATGTTTGATTATGATTTATAAGGGCAGAGACAAGTTGACCAAGTTGGGTCCTGGTGAGGACGCCTTGTTGGAGGCCGACCTGTCTCCTTCCTGCTCCTCTGCTGTTCCTATGGGGGGCTCTGCAGGAGTGTCCTGCCCTATGATAGGGTGTGTGAGGTTTTCATCCCAACATTGACTGACACTGGATTGATTGTGACTGAGCTCTCTCTGGAGATCTGGAGACTCAAAAGCGCCAACAGCAAAGACACCTGCTCCAACTCAGTAATCAGTTAGACAGCCAAGATCATGTATCGTAAAAAAAAAAAAAAACAGAAAGGTTGCCTATAATTTTAGAAAGAGCCAATTCTACATTTTCACCTCACTTAAAACATCACATTTGGTCTAACAAAAAAAGTGCATTATCATCATAAATCCTGTAATGAAAGTGTCTGCCCTTCCCTTGCCCCTGTGCCCTGGCTGGGGCCTGTTGCTGTGATGAGTGATCCACTTTCCTCTCCCCCAGTCGCTCGAGAGAAAAACAAGTTCTGATCGTATAACATTTCAAAATGCGCAATTGCGTGAAAAAACACAGCTTTGTCCTTTTGTTCTTGTCGAGGAGAGGAGGGTCTCAGCTTTCTGGAGGTATCAGCTCAATATTCAGCTCAATAGAAACTATTTTAAAATCTAGATATTTGATATGGCTTTGAGATATGGGGCAGCACACGGGCGAAATGCACACCTGCCATTGTGAGGGTAGAGGCCTTGTCACGTTCTGACCTTAGTTCCTTTGTTTTATCTTTGTTTTAGTATGGTCAGGGCGTGATTTGGGGTGGGCAGTCTATGTTCTTTTTTCTATAATTTGGGATTTCTGTGTTTGGCCTGGTATGGTTCTCATTCAGAGGCAGTTGTCAATCTGTTGTCCCTGATTGAGAACCATTCTTAGGCAGCCTGGTTGTCCCTGATTGAGAACCATACTTAGGCAGCCTGGTTGTCCCTGATTGAGAACCATACTTAGGTAGCCTGGTTGTCTCTGATTGAGAACCATACTTAGGCAGCCTGGTTGTCTCTGATTGAGAACCATACTTAGGTAGCCTGGTTGTCCCTGATTGAGAACCATACTTAGGCAGCCTGGTTGTCCCTGATTGAGAACCATACTTAGGCAGCCTGGTTGTCCCTGATTGAGAACCATACTTAGGCAGCCTGGTTGTCCCTGATTGAGAACCATACTTAGGTAGCCTGGTTGTCTCTGATTGAGAACCATACTTAGGCAGCCTGGTTGTCTCTGATTGAGAACCATACTTAGGTAGCCTGGTTGTCCCTGATTGAGAACCATACTTAGGCAGCCTGGTTGTCCCTGATTGAGAACCATACTTAGGTAGCCTGGTTGTCCCTGATTGAGAACCATTCTTAGGTAGCCTGGTTGTCTCTGATTGAGAACCATACTTAGGTAGCCTGGTTGTCTCTGATTGAGAACCATACTTAGGTAGCCTGGTTGTCTCTGATTGAGAACCATACTTAGGTAGCCTGGTTGTCTCTGATTGAGAACCATACTTAGGTAGCCTGGTTGTCTCTGATTGAGAACCATACTTAGGTAGCCTGGTTGTCTCTGATTGAGAACCATACTTAGGCAGCCTGGTTGTCCCTGATTGAGAACCATACTTAGGTAGCCTGGTTGTCTCTGATTGAGAACCATACTTAGGTAGCCTGGTTGTCTCTGATTGAGAACCATACTTAGGCAGCCTGGTTGTCCCTGATTGAGAACCATACTTAGGCAGCCTGGTTGTCCCTGATTGAGAACCATACTTAGGCAGATTGGTTGTCCCTGATTGAGAACCATACTTAGGCAGCCTGGTTGTCTCTGATTGAGAACCATACTTAGGCAGCCTGGTTGTCCCTGATTGAGGACCATACTTAGGTAGCCTGGTTGTCTCTGATTGAGAACCATACTTAGGTAGCCTGGTTCTCCCTGATTGAGAACCATACTTAGGCAGCCTGGTTTCACCTTTGAGTTGTGGGTGATTATTCTCTGTTCTGTGTTTTGCTGCACCGTTCAGGACTGTTCGTTTTTGTCGTTTTATTGTTTTTGTTCAAGTGTTCAGTATTCATATTAAATACAATATGGACACCTACCACGCTGCGCATTGGTCCTCACCTTCTTCCACCAGCTGACAGAGCTGGTGTAACTGAGTCAGTTGGAGGCCTCCTTGCTCGCACACGCTTTTTCAGTTCTGCCCACAAATTCTCTATAGGATTGAGGTCAGGGTTTTGTGATGGTCAATCCAATACCTTGACTTTGTTGTCCTTAATCAAATCAAATCAAATTTATTTATATGGCCCTTTGTACATCAGCTGATATCTCAAAGTGCTGTACAGAAACCCAGCCTAAAACCCCAAACAGCAAGCAATGCAGGTGTAGAAGCACGGTGGCTAGGAAAAACTCCCTGGAAAAGCCCAAAACCTAGGAAGAAACCTAGAGAGGAACCAGGCTATGAGGGGTGGACAGTCCTCTTCTGGCTGTGCCGGGTGGAGATTATAACAGAACATGGCCAAGATGTTAAAATGTTCATAAATGACCAGCATGGTCAAATAATAATAATCACAGTAGTTGTCGAGGGTGCAGCAAGTCAGCACCTCAGGAGTAAATGTCAGTTGGCCTTTCGTAGCCGATCATAAAGAGTATCTCTACCACTCCTGCTGTCTCTAGAGAGTTGAAAACATCAGGTCTGGGACAGGTAGCACGTCCGGTGAACAGGTCAGGGTTCCATATCCGCAGACAGAACAGTTGAAACTGGAGCAGCAGCACGGCCAGGTGGACTGGGGACAGCAAGGAGTCATCATGTCAGGTAGTCCTGAGGCATGGTCCTAGGGCTCAGGTCCTCCGAGAGAGAGAAAGAAAGAAAGAAAGAAAGAGAGAAAGAGAGAATTAGAGAGAGCATACTTAAATTCACACAGGACACCGGATAAGACATGAGAAGTACTCCAGATATAACAAACTGACGCTAGCCCCCCGACACATAAACTACTGCAGCATAAATACTGGAGGCTGAGACAGGAGGGGTCAGGAGACACTGTGGCCCCATCCGAGGACACCCCCAGACAGGGCCAAACAGGAAGGATATAACCCCACCCACTTTGCCAAAGCACAGCCCCCACATCACTAGAGGGATATTTTCAACCACCAACTTACCATCCTGAGACAAGGCCGAGTATAGCCCACAAAGATCTCCGCCACGGCACAACCCAAGGGGGCAACAACCCAGACAGGAAGACCACGCCAGTGACTCAACACACTCAAGTAACGCACCCCTCCTAGGGACAGCATGGAAGAGCACCAGTAAGCCAGTGACTCAGCCTCTGTAATAGGGTTAGAGGCAGAGAATCCCAGTGGAGAGAGGGGAACCGGCCAGGCAGAGACAGCAAGGGTGGCTCTTTGCTCCAGTGCCTTTCCGTTCACCTTCACACTCCTGGGCCAGACTACACTCAATCATATGACCCACTGAAGAGATGAGTCTTCAGTAGACTTAAAGGTTGAGACCGAGTTTGCGTCTCTCACATGGGTAGGCAGACCATTCCATATAAATGGAGCTCTATAGGAGAAAGCCCTGCCTCCAGCTGTTTTCTTAGAAATTCTAGGGACAATTAGGAGGCCTGCGTCTTGTGACCGTAGCGTACGTGTAGGTATGTACGGCAGGACCAAATCAGAGAGATAGGTAGGAGCAAGCCCATGTAATGCTTTGTAGGTTAGCAGTAAAACCTTGAAATCAGCCCTTGCCTTGACAGGAAGCCAGTCTAGGGGGGCTAGCGCTGGAGTAATATGATACATTTTTTTGGTTCTAGTCAGGATTCTAGCAGCCGTTTTTAGCACTAACTGAGGTTTATTTAGTGCTTTATCCGGGTTGCCGGAAAGTAGAGCATTGCAGTAGTCTAACCTCGAAGTAACAAAAGCATGGATTAATTTTTCTGCATCATTTTTGGACGGAAAGTTTCTGATTTTTGCAATGTTAAGTAGATGGAAAAAAGCTGTCCTTGAAACAGTCTTGATATGTTCGTCAAAAGAGAGATCAGGGTCCAGAGTAACGCGAGGTCCTTCACAGTTTTATTTGAGACGACTGTACAACCATCAAGAGTAATTGTCAGATTCAACAGAAGATCTCTTTGTTTCTTTGGCCCTAGAACAAGCATCTCTGTTTTGTCCGAGTTTAAAAGTAGAACGTTTGCAGCCATCCACTTCCTTATGTCTGAAACACAGGCTTCTAGCGAGGGCAATTTTGGGGCTTCATCATGTTTCATTGAAATGTACAGCTGTGTGTCATCCGCATAGCAGTGAAAGTTAACATTATGTTTTCGAATGACATCCCGAATGACATCCCTACAGTTTTTAGTGAAACAATAGTGGTCCTAAAACGGAACCTTGAGGAACACCGAAATTTACAGGACAAACCATTCACAGAGACAAACTGATACCTTTCCGACAGAAAAGATCTAAACCAGGCCAGAACTTGTCCGTGTAGACCAATTTGGGTTTCCAATCTCCAAAAGAATGTGGTGATCGATGATATCAAAAGCAGCACTAAGGTCTAGGAGCACGAGGACAGATGCAGAGCCTCGGTTTGATGCCATTAAAAGGTCATTTACCACCTTCACAAGTGCTGTCTCAGTGCTTTGATGGGGTCTAAAACCAGACTGAAGCATTTCATATACATTGTTTGTCTTCAGGAAGGCAGTGAGTTGCTGCGCAACAGCCTTTTCTAAAAATTTGGAGAACGCGTCTCCTTCCTGAGCGGTATGACGGCATAAAGTAGTAACACTATTTGGAGAGATCACAAACTGCGCAACACTTGTTATTAAGTTTATTTTGGTTTATTTAATTGCATTTACCAGTTTACTGTCAATTTCTTCTTGTCTTTGTTTTGGAGATCATGTTCGCGGTTTCTCTGTCATGTTTGGTGTTTTGTGAACGTGCTTTAGCGTAGACATAGACATACCTGACTTGCACGCCCAAAAAATAGATGTGGCCAAATGTATTTAAGTGCGCATTTGGGGATTTTCTAGTTAGTTCCCTTTTGGGTAACTCAAGGAGAGAGGCTGTATGTGAGCCTGGTAGAGCCCGCCTTTATTGGTTATGTCACGTTCTGACCTTTATTTCCTTTGTTTTGTATTTATTTAGTATGGTCAGGGCGTGAGTTGGGGTGGGCAGTCTATGTTTGTTTTTCTATGATTTGGGTATTTCTATGTTTCGGCCTAGTATGGTTCTCAATCAGAGGCAGGTGTCATTAGTTGTCTCTGATTGAGAATCATACTTAGGTAACCTGGGTTTCACTGTGTGTTTGTGGGTGTTTGTTTCCGTGTCTGTGTTTTTCACCACACGGTACTGTTTTGGGTTTCGTTCATTCCAGTTGTTCATGTGTACTATTTCATATTAAAAGAACCATGGACACTTACCACGCCGCATATTGGTCCTCCGATCCTTTTCGCCTCTCCTCTTCGGAAGAAGAGGAGGAAATCCCTTACAGGTTAAGACAGGTTTTGCTTGATGAGAGGCATTTTCTTTTGAATGGTGACATTTTGAAGTCACAACTTTGTATATACAGTATATTTGTAAATATCACCATCGTCAGTGAAAACCGTCGTCATAAAACCAGTGCTGTGTAAACAAATCCAACAATCATTTGCGCCTCTACCCTGCATGCCTCCTGCTGAATGTTTGTCCTTATGACTGCTAGAAGGACCCTATTTTACGCTGATACAGCGCAGAGGAGATTTCACACCAACCTGTCACTTCAAAAGCACTCAATTATCTCGGAGTGCCAGCATTTGAACTTCATGTTTATTGTGGTATACTGTGATATAAGCCGATTTCAACTGCCCCCTTAATCACTTTATCCTGCCTCTGGATCTGTAAGAGGGTTAATTGATGTTAATTAAACACCTGTAGAGAAGAAAAGCTATAGAAAGGTCAAGGAGTGAAAGGTAAAGCTGGGGGTTAAGAATCGGAAGACGAGGTAAGGAGAACCCTCTGTGTTTTATTCATTCGTTCTGTTTGGTTTTGGAATATGGGAGTGAAGTTTTTAAAGTTCTGTAAGACACTAATATCCACGTAAATTCCAATCACTGTTTAATGGGTTGGACTGGACCTGTCCAGACCATAATTACAGGTGAAATTCATTATATAATATTATACTGTACAAACAGCACCCAGATCAGGTGAAACATCTATCTTGTGCCTGTACACTGTCTGTACACTGCCTGTACACTCACTCCAGCAATTCTGTTTTTGATTGAGAAAGCCTCCAGAAAGCCTGAAGAGAAAACCCCTGATTGTACGACTGACGACAGCATGATAAATACAATCCCATTGAGAACATAAAGGGGTGTTAATGCCCTGGCATATGGTACCGGCCTCTGTCACAGGAGCCTAACCAGTAGAGAGAGGGAGTGATGGCAGTCTGTGCAGCATAACCAGTAGAGAGAGGGAGTGATGGCCGTCTGTGCAGCATAACCAGTAGAGAGAGGGAGTGATGGCCGTATCTGCAGCATAACCAGTAGAGAGAGGGAGTGATGGCCGTCTGTGCAGCATAACCAGTAGAGAGAGGGAGTGATGGCCATATCTGCAGCATAACCAGTAGAGAGAGGGAGTGATGGCCGTATCTGCAGCATAACCAGTAGAGAGAGGGAGTGATGGCCGTATCTGCAGCATAACCAGTAGAGAGAGGGAGTGATGGCCGTCTGTGCAGCATAACCAGTAGAGAGAGGGAGTGATGGCCGTCTGTGCAGCATAACCAGTAGAGAGAGGGAGTGATGGCCGTATCTGCAGCATAACCAGTAGAGAGAGGGAGTGATGGCCGTATCTGCAGCATAACCAGTAGAGAGAGGGAGTGATGGCCGTCTGTGCAGCATAACCAGTAGAGAGAGGGAGTGATGGCCGTATCTGCAGCATAACCAGTAGAGAGAGGGAGTGATGGCCGTATCTGCAGCATAACCAGTAGAGAGAGGGAGTGATGGCCGTCTGTGCAGCATAACCAGTAGAGAGAGGGAGTGATGGCCATCTGTGCAGCATAACCAGTAGAGAGAGGGAGTGATGGCCGTCTGTGCAGCATAACCAGTAGAGAGAGGGAGTGATGGCCGTCTGTGCAGCATAACCAGTAGAGAGAGGGAGTGATGGCCGTATCTGCAGCATATCCAGTAGAGAGAGGGAGTGATGGCCATCTGTGCAGCCTAACCAGTAGAGAGAGGGAGTGATGGCCGTATCTGCAGCATAACCAGTAGAGAGAGGGAGTGATGGCCGTCTGTGCAGCATAACCAGTAGAGAGAGGGAGTGATGGCCGTATCTGCAGCATAACCAGTAGAGAGAGGGAGTGATGGCCGTATCTGCAGCATAACCAGTAGAGAGAGGGAGTGATGGCCGTCTGTGCAGCATAACCAGTAGAGAGAGGGAGTGATGGCCGTATCTGCAGCATAACCAGTAGAGAGAGGGAGTGATGGCCGTATCTGCAGCATAACCAGTAGAGAGAGGGAGTGATGGCCGTATCTGCAGCATAACCAGTAGAGAGAGGGAGTGATGGCCGTCTGTGCAGCATAACCAGTAGAGAGAGGGAGTGATGGCCGTATCTGCAGCATAACCAGTAGAGAGAGGGAGTGATGGCCGTATCTGCAGCATAACCAGTAGAGAGAGGGAGTGATGGCCGTCTGTGCAGCATAACCAGTAGAGAGAGGGAGTGATGGCCATCTGTGCAGCATAACCAGTAGAGAGAGGGAGTGATGGCCGTCTGTGCAGCATAACCAGTAGAGAGAGGGAGTGATGGCCGTCTGTGCAGCATAACCAGTAGAGAGAGGGAGTGATGGCCGTATCTGCAGCATATCCAGTAGAGAGAGGGAGTGATGGCCATCTGTGCAGCCTAACCAGTAGAGAGAGGGAGTGATGGCCGTATCTGCAGCATAACCAGTAGAGAGAGGGAGTGATGGCCGTATCTGCAGCATAACCAGTAGAGAGAGGGAATGATGGCCATCTGTGCACCATAACCAGTAGAGAGAGGGAGTGATGGCCGTCTGTGCAGCATAACCAGTAGAGAGAGGGAGTGATGGCCATCTGTGCACCATAACCAGTAGAGAGAGGGAGTGATGGCCGTCTGTGCACCATAACCAGTAGAGAGAGGGAGTGTGATGGCCATCTGTGCAGCATAACCAGTAGAGAGAGGGAATGATGGCCATCTGTGCACCATAACCAGTAGAGAGAGAGAGTGATGGCCGTATCTGCAGCATAACCAGTAGAGAGAGGGAGTGTGATGGCCATCTGTGCACCATAACCAGTAGAGAGAGGGAGTGTTGGCCATCTGTGCAGCATAACCAGTAGAGACAGGGAGTGATGGCCGTCTGTGCAGCATAACCAGTAGAGAGAGGGAATGATGGCCGTATCTGCAGCATGACCAGTAGAGAGAGGGAGTGATGGCCGTATCTGCAGCATAACCAGTAGAGAGAGGGAGTGATGGCCGTATCTGCAGCATAACCAGTAGAGAGAGGGAGTGATGGCCGTCTGTGCAGCATAACCAGTAGAGAGAGGGAGTGATGGCCGTATCTGCAGCATAACCAGTAGAGAGAGGGAGTGATGGCCGTATCTGCAGCATAACCAGTAGAGAGAGGGAGTGATGGCCATCTGTGCAGCATAACCAGTAGAGAGAGAGAGTGATGGCCGTCTCTGCCAAGAGAACACAGAATTCTGCCATCTGTTCTGATTTAATCTTAGGCTGTGTCCCAAATTGCACCCTATTCCCTTTATAGTGCACTACTTTAGACCAGAACCCTATGGCACCCTATTCCCTTTATAGTGCACTACTTTAGACCAGAGCCCTATGACACCCTATTCCCTATATAGTACACTACTTTAGACCAGGACCCTATGGCTCCATATTCCCTATATAGTGAACTACTTTAGACCAGGATCCTATGGAACCCTATTCCCTATATAGTGCACTACTTTAGACCAGGGCCCTATGGAACCCTATTCCCTATATAGTGCACTACTTTAGACCAGAGCCCTAACACCCTATTCCCTATATGGTGCACTACTTTATACCAGAGCCCTATGGCACCCTATTCCCTAGATAGAGCACTACTATTGACCAGGGCCCTATTCCCTATATAGAGCACTACTATTGACCAGGGCTGGTACCCTATTCCCTATATAGAGCACTACTATTGACCAGGGCTGGTACCCTATTCCCTATATAGAGCACTACTATTGACCAGGGCTGGTACCCTATTCCCTATATAGAGCACTACTATTGACCAGGGCTGGTACCCTATTCCCTATATAGAGCACTACTATTGACCAGGGCTGGTACCCTATTCCCTATATAGAGCACTACTATTGACCAAGGCTGGTACCCTATTCCCTATATAGAGCACTACTATTGACCAGGGCTGGTTCCCTATTCCCTATATAGAGCACTACTATTGACCAGGGCTGGTACCCTATTCCCTATATAGAGCACTACTATTGACCAGGGCTGGTACCCTATTCCCTATATAGAGCACTACTATTGACCAGGGCTGGTACCCTATTCCCTATATTGAGCACTACTATTGACCAGGGCTGGTACCCTATTCCCTATATAGAGCACTACTATTGACCAGGGCTGGTACCCTATTCCCTATATAGAGCACTACTATTGACCAGGGTCCTATGGCACCCTATTCCCTATATAGTGCACTACTTTAGACCAGAGGCCTATGGAACCCTATTCCCTTTATAGTGCACTACTATTGACCAGGGTCCTTTGTTTACATTCTTTACAGTCGTTAGGGAGTCGGCAATAACAAAAAGACAACACTCGTTCGGGATGCTGACGCCACTATTTCACTTCACAGACCTTGCATATCTGCAGGCACCACAGCCCAGCTTGGCTTCTCTGGTAATGACTTAAAGATTAACGGTAATTTGTTTATTTTACCAGAAGGCAAGATATCATGTGTGGTGTAACGGCGTCTCACAGTACAGTGGATTCATTGTAGCCTGGTCCCAGACCCTATACCTCACCAATAGAGTCTATATCTAGACTGCACCAATAGAGGCTATATCTAGACTGCACCAATAGAGGCTATATCTAGACTGCACCAATAGAGGCTATATCTAGACTGCACCAATAGAGGCTATATCTATACTGCACCAATAGAGGCTATATCTAGACTGCACCAATAGAGGCTACATCTATACTGCACCAATAGAGGCTATATCTATACTGCACCAATAGAGGCTATATCTAGACTGCACCAATAGAGGCTATATCTACACTGCACCAATAGAGTCTATATCTATACTGCACCAATAGAGGCTATATCTATACTGCACCAATAGAGGCTATATCTATACTGCACCAATAGAGGCTATATCTAGACTGCACCAATAGAGGCTATATCTAGACTGCACCAATAGAGGCTACATCTATACTGCACCAATAGAGGCTATATCTATACTGCACCAATAGAGGCTATATCTATACTGCACCAATAGAGGCTATATCTAGACTGCACCAATAGAGGCTATATCTACACTGCACCAATAGAGGCTACATCTAGACTGCACCAATAGAGTTTATATCTACACTGCACCAATAGAGGCTATATCTATACTGCACCAATAGAGGCTATATCTACACTGCACCAATAGAGGCTATATCTATTGCACCAAGAGGCTATATCTACACTGCACCAATAGAGGCTACATCTAGACTGCACCAATAGAGTCTATATCTACACTGCACCAATAGAGGCTACATCTAGACCGCACCAATAGAGTCTATATCTATACTGCACCAATAGAGACTATATCTATACTGCACAAAAGTACATTCTTAGGGAACAAGGTGCTATCTAGAATCTAAAAGGGTTTTTCGGCGGTCCTCATAGGGGAACCCTTTTTAGTTCCAGTTAGAACCCTTTTTAGTTCCATGCAGAACCCTTCAAACAGAGGGTTCTACCTGGAACCCTAAAGGGTTCTACATGGAACCAAAAAGGGTTCTCTTATGGGGACAGCCGAAGAACCATTTTGGAACCCTTTTTTCTAAGAGCACTGTATCGGGAAAAGGGTGTGATTTTGGACGTAGCCTCAGTGTGGTCTGAGTAGCTCCTCTGCAGCACAGAATACAGATTGGGAAGGGGGTGGGGTACATGGGAGTTCAACAGACCAAATGGGGCACATCATCAATATTTAATAGATTACCTGCGAGAACATTCTGGTTTGGTGTGCCAGGGTGCATTTCATGTGCCATCATCTCTCTCTACCCTCTCTGAATTTAGCTGTTTGAGTGTATGAGCTCTTTACTTACGTCGACAATGAAATGTACCACGTCACCAGAAATACATCTACTTGACTTAATAACCTCTTGAAACTAGGGGGCACTATACAAGATTAAATCATTTCTGTTTCAGGGCCCTATGGAAAATGTACCAAATCAGCAGTATTCTAAACCCTCCTCCTCAGACATACTTTCATCAGATCAGACCTGATACCAACATCCTAACACCACTCTCTTCAGAGACACTGGTCCTCTCCAGCACATTGTTCTCTGCCAATAATGAGTCAATGGACCTGGTTGGTCCTCTCCAGCACATTGTTCTCTGCCAATAATGAGTCAATGGACCTGGTTGGTCCTCTCCAGCACATTGTTCTCTGTTGCATCCCAAATGATCCCCTATTCCCTTAATAATGTACACTCTCATTTTTGTTTCTGTGGAGAATCCTTTTTGGGGGTTTCAACGTGGAACCAAAAGGGTTCTTCCACTGTCCCCATAGGAGAACCATTTTTGTTTCCGTGGAGAATCCTTTTTTGGGGGTTTCTACGTGGAACCAAAAGGGTTCTTCCGCTGTCCCCATAGGAGAACCATTTTTGTTTCCGTGCAGAATCATTTTTGGGGGGTTTCTACGTGGAACCAAAAGGGTTCTCATATGATGACAGCCGAAGAACCGTTACAGGTTCTAGATTTTGATTCTAAGAGCGTACTGGTCCAAAGTAATGCACTATATAGGGAAACAGGTGCCTTTTGGGAGTCAGCCTTAGCATATTGTTCTGTGTTCATACTGAGTCAATGGGGCTGGCTGCTTAGCTGCTTGGCTGCTGGGGATGTGGGGTCTGTATGGAGGATGATGTCATGACAGACAGAACCACCCCCCCCTGCATGGTAACAGTGCCTGGAGACTGGACGGGGGCCAGCGAGAAGGTTGGGGGGGGATCTTTTGTGCATCTCTGTCCCTGCTTTGTGCTCCTTGATGGCTAGAGATTGTTCAATAGGCTAGTTCCCACAAACCACAAGAATGGCAGTGAGCTAAGTGAGTGACTGGGATAGCTGGAGTGATTCAGGCTTGGAGGTTTGATTAGGATGCTGGAGGTGGAATTGAAGGCTTGATTAGGATGCTGGGGGTGCTACCCCTCTCTGTCAGTGTTCAGACTATACAGTGCCTTGCGAAAGTATTCGGCCCCCTTGAACTTTGCGACCTTTTGCCACATTTCAGGCTTCAAACATAAAGATATAAAACTGTATTTTTTTGTGAAGAATCAACAACAAGTGGGACACAATCATGAAGTGGAACGACATTTATTGGGTATTTCAAACTTTTTTAACAAATCAAAAACTGAAAAATTGGGCGTGCAAAATTATTCAACATAACTACCACCACAACACAACATAACTACAACATAACTACCACTACAATATAACTACCACTACAACATAACTACAACTACAACATAACTACAACTACAACATAACTACAACTACAACATAACTACCACTGCAACATAACATAACTACCACTACAACATAACTACAACTACAACATAACTACAACATAACTACCACTGCAACATAACTACAACTACAACATAACTACAACTACAACATAACTACCACTACAACATAACTACCACTACAACATAACTACCACTACAACATAACTACCACTACAACATAACTACCACTACAACATAACTACAACTACAACATAACTACAACATAACTACCACTACAACATAACTACCACTACAATATAACTACAACATAACTACCACTACAACATAACTACAGCTACAACATAGCTACAACTACAACATAACTACAACTACAACATAACTACAACATAACTACCACTACAACATAACTACCACTACAACATAACTACAACTACAACATAACTACAACATAACTACCGCTACAACATAACTACAACTACAACATAACTACCACTACAACATAACTACAACAGAACTACAACTACAACAGAACTACAACTACAACAGAACTACAACTACACCATAACTACCACTACAACATAACTACAACAGAACTACAACTACAACATAACTACAACTACAACAGAACTACAACTACAACATAACTACAACTACAACTACAACATAACTACCACTACAACATAACTACCACTACAACATAACTACCACTACAACATAACTACAACTACAACATAACTACAACTACAACATAACTACAACTACAACTACAACATAACTACCACTACAACATAACTACCACTACAACATAACTACCACTACAACATAACTACCACTACAACATAACTACAACTACAACATAACTACAACTACAACATAACTACCACTGCAACATAACATAACTACCACTACAACATAACT
>NC_056433.1:85902568-85952568 GCF_018296145.1 Oncorhynchus tshawytscha
CTTCAACACATCCTCTATGTTTACTGTGTCATATAACAAACCCAGAACCAGATTGACTGAAACGAGATGGAAAAAAGAGCACCAGAGCAGAGACTGATATAGCTTCACCACTTCCTCGGTGTGATAAAACCAGGTTAGAGTAGAGAGTAGTGTGAGTCTGGTAGCAAACAGTGATTAAAAATTCACACGTAGTAGTCACAGTTGCTCTTTCAGATCAGCTGCTGGGTAATTGGCTGGCTGTGAGCGGCCCATCCCATCCCAGTTTCCATGACACCTTCTGGTTCTGGGTAGCTGCCAACAGGGGTCACTTGTAGACTGAGCTGTAGTCTACAGTACACTTCTCCACTGTATCTACTGATGACCGGTCTAACCCTGTAGCGATATGAAAACAACACCAGGGTCAAACCACCGACACCTGCCAGGCTGCCAGGTTTTACCTGCATTAAAGAGCTATAATGTACAGCAGTTGTCAAATCTTTATACGTAGTTTGGGTCATCTTGGGAATTAAAAGCAAATGTTGCTTGTGCAAGCTAGTATTATGCTAGAAGTCTATCACAACAGAATACTGTCGAAGTAATGTATGGTTCTTCTGACTAGACTAGACATCATGAGAGGTGAAGGGGAAGGAGGGTCCTCTGACTAGACTAGACATTATGAGAGATGACGGGGGGGGGGGTCCTCTGACTAGACTAGACATCATGAGAGGTGAAGGGGAAGGAGGGTCCTCTGACTAGACTAGACATCATGAGAGGTGAAGGGGAAGGAGGGTCCTCTGACTAGACTAGACATCATGAGAGGCGAGGTGGGGGGGGAGGGTCCTCTGACTAGACTAGACATCATGAGAGGTGAAGGGGGAGGAGGGTCCTCTGACAAGACTAGAAATCATGAGAGTTGAGGAGGGTCCTCTGACTAGACTAGACATCATGAGAGGTGAAGGGGGAGGAGGGTCCTCTGACTAGACTAGACATCATGAGAGATGATGGGGGGGGGGACTGTTTCTAGTTCCCAGACATGGTCTGTTTCTAGTTCCCAGACATGGTCTGTTTCTGTCTCCCAGACATGGTCTGTTTCTAGTTCCCAGACATGGTCTGTTTCTGTCTCCCAGACATGGTCTGTTTCTAGTTCCCAGACATGGTCTGTTTCTGTCTCCCAGACATGGTCTGTTTCTAGTTCCCAGACATGGTCTGTTTCTGTTTCCCAGACATGGTCTGTTTCTGTCTCCCAGACATGGTCTGTTTCTAGTTCCCAGACATGGTCTGTTTCTGTTTCCCAGACATGGTCTGTTTCTGTCTCCCAGACATGGTCTGTTTCTAGTTCCCAGACATGGTCTGTTTCTGTCTCCCAGACATGGTCTGTTTCTGTCTCCCAGACGTGGTCTGTTTCTGTCTCCCAGACATGGTCTGTTTCTAGTTCCCAGACATGGTCTGTTTCTGTTTCCCAGACATGGTCTGTTTCTGTCTCCCAGACATGGTCTGTTTCTAGTTCCCAGACATGGTCTGTTTCTGTCTCCCAGACATGGTCTGTTTCTAGTTCCCAGACATGGTCTGTTTCTGTCTCCCAGACATGGTCTGTTTCTGTCTCCCAGACATGGTCTGTTTCTAGTTCCCAGACATGGTCTGTTTCTGTTTCCCAGACATGGTCTGTTTCTGTCTCCCAGACATGGTCTGTTTCTAGTTCCCAGACATGGTCTGTTTCTGTCTCCCAGACATGGTCTGTTTCTAGTTCCCAGACGTGGTCTGTTTCTGTCTCCCAGACATGGTCTGTTTCTAGTTCCCAGACATGGTCTGTTTCTGTCTCCCAGACATGGTCTGTTTCTGTCTCCCAGACATGGTCTGTTTCTGTCTCCCAGACATGGTCTGTTTCTGTCTCCCAGACACGGTCTGTTTCTGTCTCCCAGACGTGGTCTGTTTCTGTCTCCCAGACGTGGTCTGTTTCTAGTTCCCAGACATGGTCTGTTTCTATCTTCTTGTTTTGCTTTTTACTACCTTCAGCTGAAAATAACTACTTTTGGAAACTAGATAAATGTCGTAGTCAATAGCTACATAAGAGCGATTAAATAGCGTAATCACAGGTGTTAATCTGGACATTATTTTTTGATGCACTTTGTACTGTAAAGTGATTATGAAGACTATCCAAACTATATCCTATTTTGTTTAATTGTACTTTTATTTAACTAGGCAAGTCAGTTAAGAACAAATTTGCTCAGGGACAGAACAGATTTTCACCTTGTCAGCCCAGGGATTTGTTCTTGCAACCTATGGCCAAAATACATTTAAAATAAAATATGTTGTTTTTTTATTTATTTTTATTTTCAACCTCTTGTGCGTACTTGGATAGAATTACATATAAAACATGAATTATAGTATCTCTTTGTTCGAATAAACAGTGTCGGTTGCCAATGTCTGTTGTGCTAAAAGTTTATTGAAGTATACTTAAAGGAGAGGACACAACATGAAGACTGATTGTACAGAATCAGCTCTGGGAACCGTTGTGTCTGTGCTGGTAAGGAACTGGAGCCCTGCCGGCACAGGAAATAGTTGATTAAAAGCATCCCCAGGGAAACCGGAGTGACCCCTGCTGGGATCTCATTTCACTGGGATTGATCCATCTGAGATTGCTGGGCTGCGTCCCAAAGGGAACCATACTCCCTGGGTAGTGCACTACGCCTGACGAGGGCCCACCTCTCTATTAGTAGGCTCATAGAATGTCTCACAGAGAGAAGGTGAGAGAAATGAAGATATCATCCATCCTTTTGATGGGTGATTGTTTGTGTTAGGGTTAGTGTTAGGGTTAGGGTTAGGCTTAGTGTTAGGGGTTAGGGTTAGTGTTGGGGTTAGGCTTAGTTTTAGGGGTTAGGGTTAGGATTAATGTTTGTTTCCATGCCTGTGGATTAAGGCTGCTGTGGTGACAGGATGTGCTTGGGGTAGCTGTCTGAGTTTTTATGGGTTCACTGTATACATGTTTTGTGAAGATATTTAAAGGTGTATTGTATTTGTATCCGTCTCCTCGATCATCCGGTCCAGACTTCTCTAGTTTTGTGAAGGAGTATTGTCTCAGATGCTGCTCTGTGCGTATGTATAATCTGTGGTATAAATAAAATCGATGACCTACGCGGACGATTAAACTACCAACGGGACATTCAAAACTGTAACATCTTATGCTTCACAGAGTCATAGCTGAACGACGACATTATCAACGCTCCCCCGGCAGGATAGAACAGCTGCGTACATACCACCACCAGAAGCCATGGATTACAGGCAACATCCTCACTGAGCTAAAGGGAAGAGCTGCCGCTTTCAAGGTGCGGAACTCTAACCCGGAAGCTTATAAGAAATCCCGCTACGCCATCCGACGAACCATCAAACAGTCAAAGGGTCAAAACTGGACTAAGATCGAATATGACTACACCGGCTCTGACGCTCGTCGGATGTGGCAGGGCTTGCAAACCATTACAGACTACAAAGGGAAGCACAGCCGAGAGATGCCCAGTGACACGAGCCTTTCAGACGAGCTAAACTACTTCTATGCTCGCTTTGAGGCAAAATACACCAAAACATGCATGAGAGCACCAGCTGTTCCGGAAGACTGTGTGATCCCGCTCTCCGCAGCTGATGTGAGTAAGACGTTTAAACAGCTCAACATTCACAGGGCTGCAGGGCCAGACAGATTATCAGGAGGTGTACTGCGAGCATGAGCTGACCAACTGGCAAGTGTCTTCACTGACATTTTCAAACTCTCCCTGTCCGAGTCTGTAATAACAACATGTTTTAAGCAGACCACCATAGTGCCTGTGCCCAAGAACACTAAGGAAACCTGCCTAAATGACTACAGACCCGTAGCACTCATGTCTGTAGCCATGTAATGCTTTGAAAGGCTGGTCATGGCTCACATCAACACCATTATCACAGAAACTCTAGACCCACTCCAATTTCCATACCGGTCCAACAGATCCACAGATGATGCAATCTCTATTGCACTCCACACTGCCCTTTCCCACCTGGAAAAAAGGAACACCTATGTGAGAATGCTATTCATTGACTAGAGCTCAGCATTCAACACCATAGTGCCCTCAAAGCTCATCAATAAGCTAAGGACCCTGTGACTAAACACCTCCCTATTCAACTGGATCCTGGACTTCCTGACGGGCCGCCCCCAGGTGGTAAGGGTAGGTAACAACACATCCGCCACGCTGATCCTCAACACAGGGGCCCCTCAGGGGTGCGTGCTCAGTCCCCTCCTGTACTCCTTGTTCACTCATGACTTCACGGCCAGGCACGAGTCCAACACCATCATTAAGTTTGCAGGTGACACAACAGTGGTAGGCCTGATCACGGACAACGACGAGACAGCCTATAGGAAGGAGGTCAGAGACCTGGCCGTGTGGTGCCAGGACAACAACCTCTCCCTCAACGTGATCAAGACAAAGGAGATGATTGTGGACTACAGGAAAAAGAGGACCGAGCACGCCCCCATTCTCATCAACGGGGCTGCAGTGGAGCAGGTTGAGAGCTTCAAGTTCCTTGGTGTTCCTTGGTGTCCACATCACCAACGCATAGTCACTTTAATTACTCTACCTACATGTACATATTACCTCAATTACTTTAACTACCCGGTGCCCCAGCACAATGACTCTGAAGTGTTACCTCCCTGTATATAGTCTCGCTATTGTTATTTTACTGCTGCTCTTTAATTACTTGTAACTTTTATTTCTTATTCTTTTCTTTTTTTTAACTGCATTGTTGGTTAAGGGCTTGTAAGTAAGGATTTAACTGTCTACACCTGTTTTATTCAGTGCATGTGATTTGGTACCACTGCCCTATGTGGGGAGAGAGAGGTGAATTACTCAAACAATCAAAGTCACATTAGAGGAGATTGAATTTCAAGGAAATCTAACCGGGGCTGCAGTGGAGCGCTTCTCTCTCAAAGGTTTTTTATCACTTCATCCTCACAATTTAAACTGAAGTGTGTTTTTGTCATGAAGACATTCCATTAAGCATTTGACCTATAATGGAGGTCTATTGAGTGCTGTTGTGAAGGCTTTGGTAGATACGTAGTACATACAAACAGGTGTTCTCTCTGCTGTGAACAATTTTGATTTTTTGACCTTTATTTAACCAGGCAAGTCAGTTAAGAACAAATTCTTATTTTCAATGACGGCCTAGGAACAATGGGTTAACTGCCTGTTCAGGGGCAGAACGACAGATTTGTACCTTGTCAGCTTGGGGGTTTGAACTTGCAACCTTCCGGTTACTAGTCCAACGCTCTAACCACTAGGCTACCCTGCCACCCCACACAATACTTCATAAAACAAGCCGGCTGGTTATCTTCGTCATTTCATCCACTGAGTTGAGGTGACTCATGTTGAGGTGACTAATGTTGAGGTGACTCATGATGAGTTGACTCATGTTGAGCTGACTCATGTCAAGGTCTCAAAGTCTATTCTCCACAACAAGGTCTATTAAGGTCTATATAAGGTCTGTCTGTCTGTTGTGGAGAACAAACCTTGTTGTGGAGAACAGATCTTGTTGTGGAGAACAGACCTTGTTGTGGAGAACAGACCTTGTTGTGGAGAACAGACCTTGTTGTGGAGAACAGACCTTGTTGTGGAGAACAGACCTTGTTGTGGAGAATAGATCTTGTTGTGGAGAACAGACCTTGTTGTGGAGAACAGACCTTGTTGTGGAGAAGAGACCTTGTTGTGGAGAAGAGACCTTGTTGTGGAGAACAGACCTTGTGTGGAGAACAGACCTTGTTGTGGAGAATAGTTCTTAAAATATTGCCCAGAATATAACCCATATTACAGTACTGAGGAAAAGAGAAGCACACACACACACACACACACACACACACACACACACACACACACACACACACACACACACACACACACACACACACACACTCTTGAGACATTAAGACAATTCAAAAAGTTTACAGCAGGGCAGTGGATGATAGAAGAACAAATGCACATCGCTCCACAACGCCTAATCTAGAATGTTGGTTTAGGTTCACATCGCTCCACAACGCCTAATCTAGAATGTTAGTTTAGGTGCACATCGCTCCACAACGCCTAATCTAGAATGTTAGTTTAGGTTCACATAACTCCACAACGCCTAATCTAGAATGTTAGTTTAGGTGCACATCGCTCCACAACACCTAATCTAGAATGTTAGTTTAGGTTCACATCGCTCCACAACGCCTAATCTAGAATGTTAGTTTAGGTTCACATCGCTCCACAATGCCTAATCTAGAATGTTAGTTCAGGTTCACATCGCTCCACAACGCCTAATCTAGAATGTTGGTTTAGGTTCACATCGCTCCACAACACCTAATCTAGAATGTTAGTTTAGGTTCACATCGCTCCACAACGCCTAATCTAGAATGTTAGTTTAGGTTCACATCGCTCCACAACGCCTAATCTAGAATGTTGGTTTAGGTTCACATCGCTCCACAACGCCTAATCTAGAATGTTGGTTTAGGTTCACATCGCTCCACAACGCCTAATCTAGAATGTTAGTTTAGGTTCACATCGCTCCACAACGCCTAATCTAGAATGTTGGTTTAGGTTCACATCGCTCCACAATGCCTAATCTAGAATGTTGGTTTAGGTTCACATCGCTCCACAATGCCTAATCTAGAATGTTAGTTTAGGTTCACATCGCTCCACAACGCCTAATCTAGAATGTTAGTTTAGGTTCACATCGCTCCACAACGCCTAATCTAGAATGTTGGTTTAGGTTCACATCGCTCCACAACGCCTAATCTAGAATGTTAGTTTAGGTGCACATCGCTCCACAACGCCTAATCTAGAATGTTAGTTTAGGTGCACATCGCTCCACAACGCCTAATCTAGAATGTTGGTTTAGGTTCACATCGCTCCACAATGCCTAATCTAGAATGTTGGTTTAGGTTCACATCGCTCCACAATGCCTAATCTAGAATGTTGGTTTAGGTTCACATCGCTCCACAATGCCTAATCTAGAATGTTAGTTTAGGTTCACATCGCTCCACAATGCCTAATCTAGAATGTTAGTTTAGGTGCACATCGCTCCACAACGCCTAATCTAGAATGTTAGTTTAGGTGCACATCGCTCCACAACGCCTAATCTAGAATGTTGGTTTAGGTTCACATCGCTCCACAATGCCTAATCTAGAATGTTGGTTTAGGTGCACATCGCTCCACAATGCCTAATCTAGAATGTTGGTTTAGGTTCACATCGCTCCACAACGCCTAATCTAGAATGTTAGTTTAGGTGCACATCGCTCCACAACGCCTAATCTAGAATGTTAGTTTAGGTTCACATCGCTCCACAACGCCTAATCTAGAATGTTAGTTTAGGTTCACATCAATCCACAACGCCTAATCTAGAATGTTAGCTTAGGTTCACATCATGTGACTTTACAGTCGATTTTACCCCCTCACTTCTGGCTCCTTTCCAATCACCACACTATTTTAGATGTTTTTATTTTATTGTACCTTTATTTAACTTGGCAAGTCAGTTAAGAACAAATTATTATTTACATTGACGGCCTAGGAACAGTGGGTTAACTGCCTCGTTCAGGGGCAGAACGACTTTCGGTTACTAGCCCAACGCTCTAACCACCAGGTTACCTGCTGCCCCACACTAGCACTTAGAATGAAGCAATACATTGGAGCATGCGTACTACGTACAGGGCTAATGTGATTATTCTAACAGGTTTTTTGTCCTTCTCCCCTATGAACCTTATTCGCTGTCCATATGTATTGGAATGGGCAGTGTTCTGACAGTGTCCATTCAGTCCAATACACAGACAGGCCTGTTCTGACAGTGTCCATTCAGTCCAATACACAGACAGGCCTGTTCTGACAGTGTCCATTCAGTCTAATACACAGACAGGCCTGTTCTGACAGTGTCCTGTCAGTCCAATACACAGACAGGCCTGTTCTGACAGTGTCCATTCAGTCTAATACACAGACAGGCCTGTTCTGACAGTGTCCATTCAGTCCAATACTCAGACAGGCCTGTTCTGACGGTGCCCATTCAGTCTAATACACAGACAGGCCTGTTCTGACAGTGTCCATTCAGTCTAATACACAGACAGGCCTGTTCTGACAGTGTCCATTCAGTCTAATACACAGACAGGCCTGTTCTGACAGTGTCCAGTCAGTCCAATACACAGACAGGCCTGTTCTGACAGTGTCCATTCAGTCTAATACACAGACAGGCCTGTTCTGACAGTGTCCATTCAGTCTAATACACAGACAGGCCTGTTCTGACAGTGTCCATTCAGTCTAATACACAGACAGGCCTGTTCTGACAGTGTCCATTCAGTCTAATACACAGACAGGCCTGTTCTGACAATGTCCATTCAGTCTAATACACAGACAGGCCTGTTCTGACAGTGTCCATTCAGTCTAATACACAGACAGGCCTGTTCTGACAATGTCCATTCAGTCTAATACACAGACAGGCCTGTTCTGACAATGTCCATTCAGTCTAATACACAGACAGGCCTGTTCTGACAGTGTCCATTCAGTCTAATACACAGACAGGCCTGTTCTGACAATGTCCATTCAGTCTAATACACAGACAGGCCTGTTCTGACAGTGTCCATTCATTCAGTAGTAGCCCAGAGCTCCAGAAAATAACAGAAGCTAACCGTCTGTCTGTCTGTACTCTGTAATTGTCCAGAAGGGAACAGTCTGTCTGTCTAATTGTCCAGAAGGGAACAGTCTATCTGTCTGTCTAATTGTCCAGAAGGAAACAGTCTGTCTGTCTGTCTGTCTAATTGTCCAGAAGGAAACAGTCTGTCTGTCTGTCTAATTGTCCAGAAGGGAACAGTCTGTCTGTCTGTCTAATTGTCCAGAAGGGAACAGTCTGTCTGTCTGTCTAATTGTCCAGAAGGGAACAGTCTGTCTGTCTGTCTAATTGTCCAGAAGGGAACAGTCTGTCTGTCTGTCTAATTGTCCAGAAGGGAACAGTCTGTCTGTCTGTCTAATTGTCCAGAAGGGAACCGTCTGTCTGTCTGTCTAATTGTCCAGAAGGGAACAGTCTATCTGTCTGTCTAATTGTCCAGAAGGAAACAGTCTGTCTGTCTGTCTAATTGTCCAGAAGGGAACAGTCTGTCTGTCTGTCTAATTGTCCAGAAGGGAACAGTCTATCTGTCTGTCTAATTGTCCAGAAGGGAACAGTCTGTCTGTCTGTCTAATTGTCCCGAAGGGAACAGTCTGTCTGTCTAATTGTCCAGAAGGGAACAGTCTGTCTGTAAGTGCTTATGGGAGCAGTGAGCCAGAGACTAAGCACTTTTCCCTCCCTCCCTCCCTCCCTCCCTCCCTCCCTCCCTCCCTCCCTCCCTCCCTCCCTCCCTCCCTCCCTCCCTCCCTCCCTCCCTCCCTCCCTCCCTCCCTCCCTCCCTCCCTCCCTCCCTCCCTCCTTCCCTCCCTCTCTCCTCCTCAATAGTAGTGTACTATAAAGGGAATAGGGCACCATAGGTTCCTGGTCTAAAGTAGTGCACTATGTAGGGAATAGGGTGCCATTTGGGACACAGACATTAATTCGGACGATCGGTGACCCAGCGACCAGATCTAGTTTCACAGAGCAGGTCGACTCTCTCACCCTGTTGACCCTCCTCCTGACTCTACCCCCCCCCCTCTCTCCGTCGTGTGTTTCAGCCATCCTCAACCCCAAGCAGCCCAAAGAGAACAAGAGCTTCAACTTTGATTACTCGTACTGGTCACATACCTCGGTAAGTACCTGTACCTCTGACTGACTATCTGTGTACTGTATGATACCATACCACCCAGGGAGGAGCACAACACATGCTGATTTTGTTTAGACACTCTGATTAGTGTGAACAGGCACAACAGCCTTGAACCGGACTTTTAGTCAGGTTCATTTTCAAGTGAATCAACCTTGTAGTTGCGTCTTGGTTATGTCCTGGTTGACCTTAAAAAGAAACTCCAGCATGCTGGTATTCTAGAACACTCCACAAACAATTCAATGAATCTTTTCAGCAACGCGTCGGTCAATTTCAATGGTTGCCTGACTCTACTAGAAGATGGTCAATATGAATGGTTACCTGACTCACCATGGATAATTGTCTCTCCACAGCCCAAGGACATCAACTTTGCTGGCCAGCAGCAGGTTTACAAGGACATTGGTGAGGAGATGCTGCTCCATGCCTTCGAGGGATACAACGTCTGTATATTTGCTTATGGCCAGACCGGATCTGGGAAGTCCTACACCATGATGGGCAAGCCGGACTTGAAGAACCAGGAAGGAATTATCCCTCTGGTCAGCATATACTGTTACCGCCACACCAGGGTTACAACATTTCAGTGGGCTATATTACCCAGATATCATCCCTCTGGTATACAACATATACTGTTACCAGGGTTACAACATTACTCAGATATCATCCCTCTGGTATACAGCATATACTGTTACCAGGGTTACAACATTACCCAGATATCATCCCTCTGGTATACAACATATACTGTTACCAGGGTTACAACATTACCCAGATATCATCTCTCTGGTCAGCATATACTGTTACCAGGGTTACAACATTACCCAGATATCATCCCTCTGGTATACAGCATATACTGTTACCAGGGTTACAACATATACTGTTACCAGGGTTACAACATTACCCAGATATCATCCCTCTGGTATACAGCATATACTGTTACCAGGGTTATAACATATACTGTTACCAGGGTTACAACATTACCCAGATATCATCCCTCTGGTATACAGCATATACTGTTACCAGGGTTACAACATTACCCAGATATCATCCCTCTGGTATACAACATATACTGTTACCAGGGTTACAACATTACCCAGATATCATCCCTCTGGTCAGCATATACTGTTACCAGGGTTACAACATTACCCAGATATCATCCCTCTGGTCAGCATATACTGTTACCAGGGTTACAACATTACCCAGATATCATCCCTCTGGTATACAGCATATACTGTTACCAGGGTTACAACATTACCCAGATATCATCCCTCTGGTATACAACATATACTGTTACCTCTAACACCAGGGTTACAACATGTCAGTGGGCTACATTACCCAGATATCATCCCTCTGGTATACAGCATATACTGTTACCAGGGTTACAACATATACTGTTACCAGGGTTACAACATTACCCAGATATCATCCCTCTGGTATACAGCATATACTGTTACCAGGGTTATAACATATACTGTTACCAGGGTTACAACATTACCCAGATATCATCCCTCTGGTATACAGCATATACTGTTACCTCTAACACCAGGGTTGCAAAATCCCAGAAAAATCCCTGTTTTTCCTGGTTGGAAGATTCCCAGAATCAGGATGGAATAAGCATCAAATCCTTGAATCCTCCAACCAGGATAGCTGGAAATGTGCATCCCTACTCCAGACCAATCGCACACCTAGCTCTCCATACCTCAACGTAATGTTACACAAATCCCATCTAGGGTGTTGGAAATGAGTGCAAGCTATACTGTGGTGCAACACATTGGATAAATGTGTTATTCAACATGCCAATGTGTTTGTATCTGTCCCTGTACAGATAAACCACTTATCAATTGATAATAAATGTTCACTGCAAACCCTTTACTTTCTTTCTCCCCCTAGATGTGTGAAGACCTCTTCACCAAGTTCAACGACAGTAATAACGACAATAGCAAGTCGTACTCTGTGGAGGTACGTACAGTTATAGCACAAGGCCTCTCTATGTTTTACTGGGCTCCTAACCAACTGTGCTATTTTATTTGTTTTTCTTCGCATTGTTCGTAACTTATTTTGTACATAATATTACTGCTACCGTCTATTATGACCGAACAGAGATTCAGAACAGCGATTATTCATCTTAAATTGGATGTAGATGTTTTCTTTATATGAGTCCGATGTGAAGAATGCTTTCTCAAGACCAGGCCCAAATCCCCGTCATTCGCATGAAGAAAAGAACGGGGGAAAAGGTGGAGGAGTGCGGGGTGCCTTTCAGTCGAGCTAAATGCCTTTTATGCTCGCTTCGAGGCAAGCAAAACTGAAGCATGCATGAGAGCACCAGCTGTTCTGGACGACTGTGTGATCACTCTCTCCGTAGCAGATGTGATCAAGACCTTTAAACAGGTCAACATTCACAAAGCCGCGGGGTCAGACGGATTACCAGGACGTGTACTCAAAGCATGCACGGACCAACTGGCAAGTGGCTTCACTGACATTTTCAACCTCTCCCTGACCATATCTGTAGTACCTACATGTTTCAAGCAGACCACCATGGTCCCTGTGCCCAAGAAAGCGAAGGTAACCTGCCTAAATGATTACCGCACTGTAGCACTCACGTCTGTAGCCATGAAGTGCTTTGAAAGGGTGGTCATGGCTCACATCAACATCATCATCCCGGAAACCCTAGACCAGCTCCAATTCACATACTGCCCCAACAGATTCACAGATGATGCAATCTCAATCACACTCCACACTGCCCTTTCCCACCTGGATAAAAGGAACACCTATGTGAGAATGCTATTCATTGACTACAGCTCAGCATTCAACACCATAGTGCCCACAAAGCTCATCACTAAGCTAAGGACCCTGGGACTAAATACCTCCCTCTGCAACTGGATCCTGGACTTTCTGACGGGCCTCCCCCCAGGTGGTAAGGGTAGGCAACAACACATCCGCCATGCTGATCGTCAACACTGGGGACCCCTCAGGGGTGCGTGCTTAGTCCCCCCCTGTTCACCCAAGACTGCGCGGCCAGGCACGACTCCAACACCATCATTAAGTTTGATGATGACACAATAGTGGTAGGCCTGATCACCGAGAACGATGAGACAGCCTATAGGGAGGAGGTCAAAGACCTGGCCGTGTGGTGCCAGGACAACAACCTCTCCCTCAATGTGAGCAAGACAAAGGAGCTGATCGTGTACTACAGGAAAAGGAGGGTCGAACAGGCCCCCATTAACATCGACGGGGCTGTAATGGACATTGACAGGGTTGTAGTGGAGCGGGTGGAGAGTTTCAAGTTCCTTAGTGTCCACATCACCAACGAACTATCATGCTCCAAACACACCAAAACAGTCGTGAAGAAGGCATGACAACACCTTTTCCCCTTCACGAGACCAAAAAGATTTGACATGGGTCCCCAGATCCTCAGAAAGTTCTACAGCTTCACCATCGAGAGCATCCTGATCGGTTGCATCACTGTCTGTTATGGCAACTGCTCGGCATCTGACCATAAGGCGCTACAGAGGGTAGTGCCTACGGCCCAGTACATCACTGGGGCCAAGCTTCCTGCCATCCAGGACCTATATACTAGGCGGTGTCAGAGAAAGGCCTAAACAATTATCAAAGACTCCAGTCACCCAAGTCTCTGCTACAGCACGGCAAACGGTACCGGGACGCCAAGTCTAGGTCCAAAAGGCTCCTTAACAGCTTCAACCCCCAAGCCATTAGACTGCTGAACACTGAATCAAAAGGCCACCTGGACTAATTGCTTTTTAAATATTTTATTAACTTAATTTTTTGAACTTGTTTAAGGGTAAGTAAGCATTTCTGTATGCACTTCCTCTCACTAGGGCTCTTTCTCAATTAATCTTATCTTCATTCCTTACATCCTCTCTCCTTACTTCCTCAAAAACACATTGGAGGGGTAGAACCAAGGTCCCTTCCTTGCATTATGAGAAGGATATGAGGAGAGAGGAAACAAGGAATTGAAGAACCAGAGACCTACAGGAAACAGGATGCCACTTCTATAGACCAGAGAGGAATTGAAGAAAGACTAGAAAGACCTAGTTGGTAATGTAACACTTTGCCCCCCTCCCTCCCCCTCCCTCCTCCTCAGGTGAGCTACATGGAGATCTACTGTGAGCGTGTGCGTGACCTCCTGAACCCTAAGAACAAGGGGAACCTGCGTGTGAGGGAACACCCCCTGATGGGGCCCTACGTAGAGGACCTGTCCAAGCTGGCCGTCACCTCCTACAACGACATCCAGGACCTCATGGACTCTGGAAACAAGGCCAGGTGAGGGGGCAGATGTATGGATAGATGGGTGGTTGGGTGGATGGATGGGTAGGTGGGTGGGTATTTGGTTGTGTGTGTTTGTGGGTGGGGGAATGGATAGGTGGATGGATGGCTGGCTGGATGGGTAGGTGGAAGGATGCGTGGGTGGATGGATGGATGGATGGCTGGGTGGGTGGATGGATGGATGGATGGGTGGGTGGGTGGGTGGGTGGGTGGGTGGGTGGGTGGGTGGGTGGGTGGGTGGGTGGGTGGGTGGGTGGGTGGGTGGGTGGGTGAGTGGGTGGATGGGTGGATGGGTGGATGGATGGATGGATGGGTAGGTGAAAGGATGAGTGAATGGCTGGGTGGGTGCTTGGCACCCCAATGTTGGAACAAGCTTCCCCCTAACATCAGGACAGATGAGTCCCTGCCCATCTTCCCGAAAACATCTGAAAACCCACCTCTTCAAACAGTATCTTGATTAATCCTCACACTTATCTTTTCTTACAAGCACTGATTTTGCTGTTAGTTGATTTATTGAGGAAAAGTTTGACTTACTAGGATTGTGGTATGAGGTGGTCTCACATAGGTACCTTACGATGAATGTACCAAGTCAGTCTGGACAAGATTGTCCGAGAAATGACTGTCAATGTAATACTGTGCTGAGTTCAACTGCATACGGGGTGATGGGGTTTCTCAGTAGTTTAAATAGGGTCAATGTTAAATATTCTGGCTCTTTTCCATAAATCACAGATAACAATAGCACTTAGAAGGAAGCAATATGTTGATCAAGCATCTAAATGGATTGAAAGTATAGAGAAGGTTTGGGCCCACAGGAGGCTGGTGGCTACTTATTTGGGGAGGATGGGCTTGTGGTAATGGCTGGAACGGAGTAAATGGAATGGTATCAAACACATCAAACACATGAAGACGGCTCATAATAATAGCTGGAACGGAGTAAATGGAATGGTATCAAACACATCAGACACATGAAGACGGCTCATAATAATAGCTGGAACGGAGTAAATGGAATGGTATCAAACACATCAAACACATGAAGACGGCTCATAATAATAGCTGGAACGGAGTAAATGGAATGGTATCAAACACATCAGACACATGAAGACGGCTCATAATAATAGCTGGAACGGAGTAAATGGAATGGTATCAAACACATCAGACACATGAAGACGGCTCATAATAATAGCTGGAACGGAGTAAATGGAATGGTATCAAACACATCAGACACATGAAGACGGCTCATAATAATAGCTGGAACGGAGTAAATGGAATGGTATCAAACACATCAGACACATGAAGACGGCTCATAATAATAGCTGGAACGGAGTAAATGGAATGGTATCAAACACATGGTTTTGTATGTGGTTGATGCCATTCCATTTACTCTGTTCCAGCCATTATTATGAGCCGTCTTCTTGGGTTTCTGTCCTAAATGGCATCCTGTTCCCTTTATATAGTGTGTTACCCTCGACCAGAGCCCTACCGGGGGGAGATTTGGGACGTAGTAGCCTTGGTGAAACGCAGCTGCTATACTGTACCGTGTTGGCCGAGAATGAATAGATTAATTAAGCACACGTTGCTCTGCTCTGTC
This sequence comes from Oncorhynchus tshawytscha, assembly GCF_018296145.1. Lineage (NCBI taxonomy): Eukaryota > Metazoa > Chordata > Actinopteri > Salmoniformes > Salmonidae > Oncorhynchus > Oncorhynchus tshawytscha. The sequence continues at coordinate 85,918,174 of NC_056433.1, forward strand.
CATAAGGGAATTTACTGCCTGAGAAGACTTGAACTGGCAGACCCAGAAAAGATTTTACATGGAGTTAATTAACCAACACATCAGACACCAGCTGAGATAACCTTATAACTAGGACAGTCGAGTAGACAAACAGGACAAACATGCAATTCAATGATCATAGGAACAAAACAACGATTCATTATTGAAGTTCCAGACTTGTTGGGTGGGTGAGCACTTGTCCATGCTATAACGTGTTGGAATCATATTAGCCCCGTCGATTGATAAATTACTCAATAATGAATTAATTAATCAATGAATGAATTGATTTCTCTATACCTTGCAGTTCTGTAACCTTCAAATCTCCATTAACTTACTAATATGTACCATCCTGATGTGTAGCTGTACACACCTACTGTGCTCTGTTTATTCATCCACCCCTCTACTGTCCTCTGTCTATTCATCCAACCCTCTACTGTCCTCTGTCCATCCATCCACCCCTCTACTGTCCTCTGTCCATCCATCCACCCCTCTACTGTCCTCTGTCTATTCATCCAACCCTCTACTGTCCTCTGTCCATCCATCCACCCCTCTATTGTCCTCTGTCCATCCATCCACCCCTCTACTGTCCTCTGTCTATTCATCCAACCCTCTACTGTCCTATGTCTATTCATCCACCCCTCTACTGTCCTCTGTCTATTCATCCAACCCTCTACTGTCCTCTGTCCATCCATCCACCCCTCTACTGTCCTCTGTCCATCCATCCATCCACCCCTCTACCGTCCTCTGTCTATTCATCCAACCCTCTAGTGTCCTCTGTCCATCCATCCACCCCTCTACTGTCCTCTGTCTATTCATCCACCCCTCTACTGTCCTCTGTCTATTCATCCAACCTCTACTGTCCTCTGTCCATCCATCCACCCCTCTACTGTCCTCTATCTATTCATCCACCCCTCTACTGTCCTCTATCTATTCATCCACCCTTCTACTGTCCTCTATCTATTCATCCACCCCTCTACTGTCCTCTGTCCATCCATCCACCCCTCTACTGTCCTCTGTCCATCCATCCACCCCTCTACTGTCCTCTATCTATTCATCCACCCCTCTACTGTCCTCTGTCCATCCATCCACCCCTCTACTGTCCTCTGTCCATCCATCCACCCCTCTACTGTCCTCTGTCCATCCATCCACCCCTCTACTGTCCTCTGTCCATCCATCCACCCCTCTACTGTCCTCTGTCCATCCATCCACCCCTCTACTGTCCTCTATCTATTCATCCACCCCTCCACTGAGGTGTCAGTATCAAACATTGTTCTACCACTTTGTTGTTCTGTCAATACAATAGGAGGAAAATATGCTTGTACTGACAAATGATTGCATTCTCTCTCCTGCAACACTCTGGACTGTGTTCTAATGACTCCATTCTCTCTCCTGCAACACTCTGGACTGTGTTCTAATGACTCCATTCTGTCTCCTTCAACACTCTGGACTGTGTTCTAATGACTCCATTCTCTCTCCTGCAACACTCTGGACTGTGTTCTAATGACTCCATTCTCTCTCCTGCAACACTCTGGACTGTGTTCTAATGACTCCATTCTCTCTCCTGCAACACTCTGGGCTGTGTTCTAATGAATCCATTCTGTCTCCTGCAACACTCCGGGTCTGTGCTCTGTTCTTCCTCAGTTTACCACTCCCTGCTGCTTGGGAGGAGATTTATCTTCTCTACAAATTAGCACATTGTCTCTTGTCTCAGTAGCTCGAAACTAACAATCGCAATTAGACAGTAGCAGAACCAGCCGTTGACGGACCGGCTTAAACTACCTCAAATTTTATGTATTTGCCCCATTAGGCAGCTGAAAATTACTGTTTTGGTTGCTAGAGAGCGTTTAGGGAAATTTATTTTAATGGATCTGTTCTTTGGCTTATCTTGTTGCAATTAATTTCTGCCCCTCGTATAAAACTATTCATCGTGGAGGTTTCTGTGCTTTATTATTAGGATGGATCATAGATTGATCTCAGATGACTCATCCATTGTTATATGGTTTTTGTTCTTCTTCTGTCTCAATGCATCTGTGGTGTTGCATCATACAGGATGTTCTGTGTTGTGACATCATACAGGATGTTCTGTGGTGTGACATCATACAGGATGTTCTGTGTTGTGACATCATACAGGATGTTCTGTGGTGTGACATCATACAGGATGTTCTGTGTTGTGACATCATACAGGATGTTCTGTGGTGTGACATCATACAGAATGTTCTTTGGTGTTAGCATCATACAGGATGTTCTGTGGTGTGACATCATACAGGATGTTCTGTGTTGTGACATCATACAGGATGTTCTGTGGTGTGACATCATGCAGGATGTTCTGTGTTGTGACATCATACAGGATGTTCTGTGGTGTGACATCATACAGGATGTTCTGTGTTGTGACATCATACAGGATGTTCTGTGGTGTGACATCATACAGGATGTTCTGTGTTGTGACATCATACAGGATGTTCTGTAGTGTGACATCATACAGGATGTTCTGTGGTGTGACATCATACAGGATGTTCTGTGGTGTGACATCATACAGGATGTTCTGTAGTGTGACATCATACAGGATGTTCTGTGGTGTGACATCATACAGGATGTTCTGTGGTGTGACATCATACAGGATGTTCTGTGGTGTTGTTGAAGTGACACAGATCAGGGTCATGTTCAGTGGGGCACAGAGGACAAATGAACAATTCTTTTTGGACAAGTCCAGGAAAGGTAAATCCTGTTTCCGTCAGTTTTCTTCAATTTTGGTGTCAAGTGAACGTGACCCAACATTCTCCTCTGCTCTGCAGGACGGTTGCCGCCACCAACATGAACGAGACTAGCAGTCGCTCCCACGCTGTGTTCAACATCATCTTCACTCAGAAACGACACGATGCTGAGACTGATAACACCTCTGAGAAGGTAGGGGCCGCCGTCTCGGCCAGAAAGATCTCACTTCATACTATACAGTGAAGTGTAACCAGGTTTGAATCTCCTTGCTTCCGCTCTCCTCACGTTCTTCTTAAAGTTCAGGTAGCAGATAATAGACCCTAACAGATATGTATGTAGTTGTTGCTGTATTAATAAGCAATAAAGCCAGAGGGGAAGTGGTATATGGCCAATGTACCACAGCTAAGGGCTGTTCTTAGTCACGACTCAACGCGGAGTACCTGGATACAGCCCGCTGTATATTGGCCATATGCCACAAACCCTCGAGGTGCCTCTCTTGCTATTATAAACTGGTTACCAACGTAATTAGAGCAGTAAAAATACATGTTTTGTCATACCCGTGGTATACAGTCTGATATACAGTACCAAGGCTGTCAGCCAATCAGCATTCAGGGCTCGAACCACCCAGTTTACAATAACTAATATACATGGGTTCTATGACTCACACATTGGGGGAACATATTGGCTGTAGTAGCCTACTGTACAGGGTTTACATGGCTGTGAGGATTTCCCTAGAATATGATAACAACATATAGAATGTTTATAGAATAAACATTGAATTTAATCAATTACCTGTGGAAATACGTATTTGAGTGAACATTAGCAAGAATGTTTGGTTTAAGTTTGCGGCTATCAGTCTAGTTGTCTAGGTTTGGGATATTTACTAGCCCATACCAGTGACAAACTGAGATAGCTATAGTACCAGTCAAAAGTTGACACACCTACTCATTCACAGGTTTTTGTTTATTTTTACTATTTTCTACATTTCAGAATAATAGGGAAGACATCAAAACTATGAAATAACACATATGGAATCATGTAGTAACCAAAAAAGTGTTAAACAGATCAAAATATATTTTATAGTTGAGATTCTTCAAAGTAGCCGCCCTTTGCCTTGATGACAACTTTGCACACTCCTGGCATTCTCTCAACCAGCTTCACCTGGAATTATTTTCCAACAGTCTTGAAGGAGTTCCCACATATGCTGAGCACTCGTTGGCTGCTTTTCCTTCACTCTGCGGTCCAACTCATCCCAAACCATCTCAATTGGTTTCATCCTGATGCAGCACTCCATCACTCTCCTTCTTGGTCAAAATAGCACTTACACAGCCTGGAGGTGTGATGGGTCATTGTCCTCCCGGCGCCACAGAATGGCCGATTTACTCCAACGCACAAACCCCCCCCACAAACACCTTGAAAACTTGCTCTATACAGTAACAATGACCTCCGTCACGGCTAAAACAATTATTTCCCATAAGCTTGTACTCTCTATAGTGTGACACAATCAGCGTTTAGCTACCAACAGCTGGCAGACATGTTTACATTTGGTTAGTTATATCAGTGTTATTTAGATGGAAGACGTGAACTAAACGCTCTATAGCTAGCTAACGTTAGCAGGAAGGAAGCAAGCTAGTTCTTTCACTTACCCCGTTTCACTTCCATTCTCACGGTCTCTGCTGGTGCTGCTGGCTGTTTGAGATACTTTACAAGCCACATTGATGGTAGGGACAGTATCCACTTGGAGAAGACATCTTCTTGCTGAAGTGTTCCTTCCAGCCGTGGACGTTCTCAGGGATGAAATGTGCCCTTCAGATTGACGAGTAGACGCCTTATTCTCACAAATGTATCCCACTTTTTACTATGGTTAAAAAATAATAATAATCGTGTGACGGTGACCTTAGGTGTTTTGTAGGGATTTTTTCCCCCCGGAAAGTTAGAGTTGATTTGGAGAAAATAACAAACCCAACTTTTAGAATAACATTATAATATTATAATAATTGATTTAAATCAAGTGCTCTAAGTTACTATTATTAAATGAGTTTCTGGCATTGAGGGAAAAATTAGGTGCTACGCTGCCTTTAAAACATCAGAGGGATGTGAGGAGAGAGGACTAGAGAAACAGAGGGAAGCTAATTGGAAAGATGTCACTTGTCTCCCTACGCCTGTGAGGGCACTTGATAATGTGTCTGTGACATTGTGAAGGAGGTTGACTGGTGCCAACTGTTGCTGCCAACTGTGAGAATAAAGGATTTTAGTCAGCTAATGCATATCCCTGCACTCCCATTGACGTTTCTGTCACAGGTCAGCAAAATCAGCCTGGTGGATTTGGCCGGCAGCGAGAGGGCCGACTCCACAGGCGCCAAAGGGACCCGGCTCAAGGTTTCTCCCTCCTCTGCCTCTTCATCCTGTCTTTCTCCCTCCTCTGCCTCTTCATCCTCTGCTTCTCCCTCCTCTGCCTCTTCATCCTCTGCTTCTCCCTCCTCTGCCTCTTCATCCTCTGCATCTTCATCCTGTCTTTCTCCCTCCTCTGCCTCTTCCTCTGTCTTTCTCCTTCCTCTGTCTTTCTCCTTCCTCTGCCTCTTCATACTGTCTTTCTCCTTCCTCTGCCTCTTCCTCTGTCTTTCTCCCTCCTTTGCCTCTTCATTCTGTCTTTCTCCCATCTCTTCCTCTTCCTCTGTCTTTCTCCTTCCTCTGTCTTTCTCTTTCCTCTGCCTCTTCATCCTGTCTTTCTCAATCCTCTGCCTCTTCATACTGTCTTTCTCCCTCCTCTGCCTCTTCATCCTGTCTTTCTCCCTCCTCTGCCTCTTCATCTTGTCTTTCTCCTTCCTCTGCCTCTTCATCCTGTCTTTCTCCTTCCTCTGCCTCTTCATCCTGTCTTTCTCCCTCCTCTGACTCTTCATCCTGTCTTTCTCCTTCCTCTGCCTCTTCATCCTGTCTTTCTCCTTCCTCTGCCTCTTCATCCTGTCTTTCTCCTTCCTCTGCCTCTTCATCCTGTCTTTCTCCTTCCTCTGACTCTTCATCCTGTCTTTCTCCCTCCTCTGCCTCTTCCTCTGTCTTTCTCCTTCCTCTGTCTTTCTCCTTCCTCTGCCTCTTCATCCTGTCTTTCTCCCTCCTCTACCTCTTCATACTGTCTTTCTCCCTCCTCTGCCTCTTCATCCTGTCTTTCTCCTTCCTCTGCCTCTTCATCCTGTCTTTCTCCCTCCTCTGCCTCTTCATCCTGTCTTTCTCCTTCCTCTGCCTCTTCATCCTGTCTTTCTCCTTCCTCTGCCTCTTCATCCTGTCTTTCTCCTTCCTCTGTCTTTCTCCTTCCTCTGCCTCTTCATCCTGTCTTTCTCCTTCCTCTGCCTCTTCATCCTGTCTTTCTCCTTCCTCTGCCTCTTCATCCTGTCTTTCTCCCTCCTCTGCCTCTTCATCCTGTCTTTCTCCTTCCTCTGCCTCTTCATCCTGTCTTTCTCCTTCCTCTGCCTCTTCATCCTGTCTTTCTCCTTCCTCTGCCTCTTCATCCTGTCTTTCTCCTTCCTCTGCCTCTTCATCCTGTCTTTCTCCCTCCTCTGCCTCTTCATCCTGTCTTTCTCCTTCCTCTGCCTCTTCATCCTGTCTTTCTCCTTCCTCTGCCTCTTCATCCTGTCTTTCTTCCTCCTCTGCCTCTTCATCCTCCGCTTCTCCCTCCTCTGCCTCTTCATCCTCTTCTTCCTCTTCCTCTACCTCTGCTTCTTTGTTACATAGTTTTCAAGTTTCAATTTTTCTAGTTTTCAGTCTTTGTGTAATGAATACATTTGAATTATTAAACATGTTATATACTGCTCGTAGTGAGTTTTTTGGTGTTTACCTAGGGGTATATTTTTTCTTGTGAGGTGATTGAGTTGCGTTTGACCATATTATTCTGCGACTTCCATTGAAAAGTATTTTTGCTCTCCTTTGTCCTGTTACAGGAAGGAGCAAACATCAACAAATCTCTGACCACTCTGGGGAAAGTCATCTCTGCCTTGGCCGAAGTGGTATGGATGAGTTATATTTATACACATGGATCATTAATATTTTGTTTTACAATATAGGCTGGAAAATAAAGTTTCTCTTTTATTATTCACTTTTTTTGTAGGATTCTGCACAAAATAAGAACAAGAAGAAAAAGAAAGTGGAGAGTCACATCCCTTACAGAGATTCTGTGTTGACCTGGCTATTGAGAGAGAACCTAGGTAGGAACCTTTAACTTTACAGAGATTCTGTGTTGACCTGGCTACTGAGAGAGAACTTAGGTGGGAACCTTTAACTTTACAGAGATTCTGTGTTGACCTGGCTATTGAGAGAGAACTTAGGTGGGAACCTTTAACTTTACAGAGATTCTGTGTTGACCTGGCTACTGAGAGGGAACTTAGGTGGGAACCTTTAACTTTACAGAGATTCTGTGTTGACCTGGCTACTGAGAGAGAACTTAGGTGGGAACCTTTAACTTTACAGAGATTCTGTGTTGACCTGGCTACTGAGAGAGAACTTAGGTGGGAACCTTTAACTTTACAGAGATTCTGTGTTGACCTGGCTACTGAGAGAGAACTTAGGTGGGAACCTTTAACTTTACAGAGATTCTGTGTTGACCTGGCTACTGAGAGAGAACTTAGGTGGGAACCTTTAACTTTACAGAGATTCTGTGTTGACCTGGCTACTGAGAGAGAACTTAGGTGGGAACCTTTAACTTTACAGAGATTCTGTGTTGACCTGGCTATTGAGAGAGAACTTAGGTAGGAACCTTTAACTTTACAGAGATTCTGTGTTGACCTGGCTACTGAGAGAGAACTTAGGTGGGAACCTTTAACTTTACAGAGATTCTGTGTTGACCTGGCTACTGAGAGAGAACTTAGGTGGGAACCTTTAACTTTACAGAGATTCTGTGTTGACCTGGCTACTGAGAGAGAACTTAGGTAGGAACCTTTAACTTTACAGAGATTCTGTGTTGACCTGGCTACTGAGAGATAACTTAGGTAGGAACCTTTAACTTTACAGAGATTCTGTGTTGACCTGGCTACTGAGAGAGAACTTAGGTAGGAACCTTTAACTTTACAGAGATTCTGTGTTGACCTGGCTACTGAGAGAGAACTTAGGTGGGAACCTTTAACTTTACAGGGAGTCTGTGTTGACCTGGCTACTGAGAGAGAACTTAGGTAGGAACCTTTAACTTTACAGAGATTCTGTGTTGACCTGGCTACTGAGAGAGAACTTAGGTGGGAACCTTTAACTTTACAGAGATTCTGTGTTGACCTGGCTACTGAGAGAGAACTTAGGTGGGAACCTTTAACTTTACAGAGATTCTGTGTTGACCTGGCTACTGAGAGAGAACTTAGGTGGGAACCTTTAACTGTCACTTTCGTAGTAACGATGAGACCAAGGTGCAGCGTGAGATGAATACATTCTTCTTTTATTAAAACGAAGAATACTTAAACAAACTAACAAAGCAATAAAAATGAACGTGATGCTATGAACACTAGTGCTGACACAGGCAACTATACATAAACAATAACCCACAGATAAGGAATATGGCTACCTAAATATGATTCCCAATCAGAGACAACGATAAACAGCTGCCTCTGATTGATAACCAATCTAGGCAACCGTAGACATATAAACACCTAGACTACAAAAACCCAGAGACAATACAAAAACACACATACCACCCTCGTCCCACCCTGACCCTAACCAAAATAATAAAGAAAACAAAGATAACTAAGGTCAGGGTGTGACATTAACATTACAGAGATTCTGTGTTGACCTGGCTACTGAGAGAGAACTTAGGTAGGAACCGTTAACTAAGCTAGCAAAGGAATTGTTTTAATATGGTCATACCACGGATCATTTAGCTATTTGATTCTGAATTTTAGGACACCTTTAGGTATCAATTTAGGTAGGAACCGTTATTTTTATGATTTGTTAAAATATTGTATTTGTCCTTTACTACTATAGCTCATAGAGCCGCATTGAATTAAACATTCATGAATGGCAAAACATTAAGGAATAAGGTTTTGAAGTGTCTGTCCTATATTTAGGCCATATAAGAAAGCTTAGGAAATATTGTCGTTTTTTTTTGGGATACACTAAACTACCTCCACACTTCCATTCATTTTTTTATGGGTTGCCTTCATGACACATTGTGTTCGTGAGAGTCCCATCTTTCCATAGAGGGGTCATATTCGTTTGTAGGACAAACGGTTCAGACACTTCAGACGTTCTCGTGAGAAGACCAATTTTCAGGACGTCTCGTGGCCTGACGAACAAAGCTGTAGCGCGGCTACCTTTCACCGCAGATGCGGGAGGCCGACATCGGAGGATGCGGTGGACTGAAAAAACTGATATATTTAGCTTAAATTGAAGGATTTTGATGGGAATTGTTTTATTATGTAACTTAGATTGACAATTGATCAATAGACTTATTACCTCACCTTGCTCAATGAACATTCAGACTAGTTTACTAGCTCTGAGCCCAGAAACAGATCTGGCTGACTTCATATAAATGCTATGTACGGTATGTAAACGGTCTTAATCAACCCTAATTCTTCTGATCTTCTGTTTTGCTCAGGGGGAAACTCTCGAACTGCCATGGTTGCTGCTCTCAGTCCAGCTGACATCAACTATGACGAGACTCTCAGCACACTCAGGTACAAGAATAAAAGGATGAGAGAACTCTCTCTCTCTCAATTCAAGGAGCTTTATTTGCATGGGAAACATGTGTTAACATTGCCAAAGCAAGTGAGGGAGATAATATACAAAAGTGAAATAAACAATAAAAATGAACAGTAAACATTACACATACAGAAGTTTCAAAACAATAAAGACTTTACAAATGTCATATTATATTAAAAAAAAAATATATATATATATATATATAAGGGGAAATAAATAAGCATAAATATGGATTGTATTTACAATGGTGTTTGTTCTTCACTGGTTGCCCTTTTCTTGTGGCAACAGGTCACAAATCTTGCTGCTGTGATGGCACACTGGAATTTTACCCAGTAGATGTGGGAGTTTATCAAAATTGGATTTGTTTTCAAATTCTTTGTGGATCTGTGTAATCTGAGGGAAATATGTCTCTCTAATATGGTCATACATTGGGCAGGAGGTTAAGAAGTGCAGCTCAGTTTCCACCTCAATTTGTGGGCAGTGAGCAAATAGCCTGTCTTCTCTTGAGAGCCATGTCTGCCTACGGCGGCCTTTCTCAATAGCAAGGCTATGCTCACTAAGTCTGTACATAGTCAAAGCTTTCCTTAAGTTTGGGTCAGTCACAGTGGTCAGGTATTCTGCCACTGTGTACTCTCTGTTTAGGGCCAAATAGCATTCTAGATTGCTCTGTTTTTTTGTTAATTCTTTCCAATGTATCAAGTAATTATCTTTCTGTTTTCTCATGATTTGGTTGGGTCTAATTGTGCTGCTGTCCTGGGGCTCTGTGGGGCGTGTTTGTGAACAGAGCCCCAGGACCAGCTTGCTTAGGGGACTCTTCTCCAGGTTCATCTCTCTGTAGGTGATGGCTTTGTTATGGAAGGTTTGGGATCACTTCCTTTTAGGTGGTTGTAGAATTTAACGGCTCTTTTCTGGATTTTGATAATTTGTGGGTATTGGCCTAATTCTGCTCTGCATGATTTATTTGGTGTTCTACGTTGTACACGGAGGATATTTTTTGCAGAATTCTGCATGCAGAGTCTCAATCTGGTGTTTGTCCCATTTTGTGAAGTCTTGGTTGGTGAGCGGACTCCAGACCTCACAACCATAAAGGGCAATGGGCTCTATGACTGATTCTAGTATTTGTAGCCAGATCCTAATTCTTATGTTGAAATTTATGTTCCTTTTGATGGCATAGAATGCCCTTCTTGCCTTGTCTCTCAGATCGTTCACAGCTTTGTGGAAGTTACCTGTGGCGCTGATGTTTAGGCCGAGGTATGTATAGTTTTTTGTGTGCTCTAGGGCAACAGTGACTAGATGGAATTTGTATTTGTGTTCCTGGCGACTGGACCTTTTTTGGAACACCATTATTTTGGTCATACTGAGATTTACTGTCAGGGCCCAGGTCTGACAGAATCTGTGCAGAAGATCTAGGTGCTGCTGTAGGCCCTCCTTGGTTGGGGACAGAAGGACCAGATCATCAGCAAACAGTAGACATTTGACTTCGGATTCTAGTAGGGTGAGGCATGGTGCTGCAGACTTTTCTAGTGACCGAGCCAATTCGTTGATATATATGTTGAAGAGGGTGGGGCTTAAGTTGCATCCCTGTCTCACCCCACGACCCTGTGTGAAGAAATGTGTGTGTTTTTTTGCCAATTTTAACCGCACACTTGTTGTTTGTGTACATGGATTTTATAATGTTGTATGTTTTACCCCCAACACCACTTTCCATCAATTTGTATAGCAGACCCTCATGCCAAATTGAGTCGAAGGCTTTTTTGAAATCAACAAAGCATGAGAAGACTTTGCCTTTGTTTTGGTTTGTTTGGTTGTCAATTAGGGTGTGTAGCGTGAATACATGGTCTGTTGTACGGTAATTTAGTAAAAAGCCAATTTGACATTTGCTCAGTACATTGTTTTCATTGAGGAAATGTACGAGTCTGCTGTTAATGATAATGCAGAAGATTTTCCCAAGGTTACTGTTGACGCATATTCCACAGTAGTTATTGGGGTCAAATTTGTCTCCACTTTTGTGGATTGGGGTGATCAGTCCTTGGTTCCAAATATTGGGGAAGATGCCAGAGCTAAGGATGAGTTTTAGTATAGCCAATCGGAATTTGTTGTCTGTATATTTGTTCATTTCATTAAGGATACCATCAACACCACAGGCCTTTTTGGGTTGGAGGGTTTTTATTTTGTCCTTTAACTCATTCAAGGTAATTGGAGAATCCAATGGGTTCTGGTCCTCTTTAATAGTTGATTCTAAGATCTGTATTTGATCGTGTATATGTTTTTGCTCTTTATTCTTTGTTATAGAGCCAAAAAGATTGGATAAGTGGTTTACCCATACATCTCCATTTTGGATAGATACATCTTCGTGTTGTTGTTTGTTTAGTGTTTTCCAATTTTCCCAGAAGTGGTTAGAGTCTATGGATTCTTCAGTTACATTGAGCTGATTTCTGACGTGCTGTTCCTTCTTTTTCTGTGGTGTATTTCTGTATTGTTTTAGTGATTCACCATAGTGAAGGCGTAGACTCAGGTTTTCTGTATTTCTGTACTGTTTTAGTGATTCACCGTAGTGAAGGTGTAGACTCAGGTTCTCCGGGTCTCTATGTTTTTGGTTGGACAGGTTTCTCAATTTCTTTCTTAGATTTTTGCATTCTTCATCAAACCATTTGTCATTGTTGTTCATTTACTTCGGTTTTCTATTTGAGATTTTTAGATTTGATAGGGAAGCTGAGAGGTCAAATATACTGTTAAGATTTTCTACTGCCAAGTTTACACCTTCACTATTGCAGTGGAACGTTTTACCCAGGAAATTATCTAAAAGGGATTGAATTTGTTGTTGCCTAATTGTTTTTTGGTAGGTTTCCAAACTGCATTCCTTCCATCTATAGCATTTCTTAATGTTACTCAGTTCCTTTGGCTTTGATGCCTCGTGATCGGGTATTGCTCTGTTCAAGTAGACTCTGATTTTGCTGTGGTCTGATAGGGGTGTCAGTGGGCTGACTGTGAATGCTCTGAGAGACTCTGGGTTGAGGTCAGTGATAAAGTAGTCTACAGTACTACTGCCAAGAGATGAGCTATAAGTGTACCTACCATAGGAGTCCCTCGAAGCCTACCATTGACTATGTACATACCCAGCGTGTGACAGAATTGCAGGAGTTGTGACCTGTTTTTGTTTGTTATGTTGTCATACTTGTGCCTAGGGGGGCATATGTGGGAGGGAATGCTGTCACCTGTACACCTGCAATGCTGTCACCTCTCTCTCTCTCTCGCTCTCTCTCTCTCCCTCCTTCTCTCTCTCTCCCTCTTTCTCTCTCTCTCCCTCTTTCTCTCTCTCCCTCTTTCTCTCTCTCTCCCTCTCTACCACACAGCAGCTGATCAGTGATGATTTGAAGGACAAGGCCCTGTAAAGAGACCCATCTCCGTATTGCATAACAACAGATTCTGTTTTCCTCCAGGGCTTGTTCTCTGTGTCAGCTCCACTCTTCAAACACCCTTCAAAGTTACAGCTACAGTGTTACACTGCTGAATGGTGTAATTGAGTACCCACTCAGGAGATGCCACTTTTTTGCATATGTGAGTGCTCCCCCTCCTCCTCAGGTCCCAGTGCTCCCCTCCTCAGGTCCCAGTGCTCCCCTCCTCAGGTCCCAGTGCTCACCTCCTCAGGTCCCAGTGCTCCCCTCCTCAGGTCCCAGTGCTCCTCTCTCCTCCTTAGATCTCATCATGTCAGTGCTCCCTCCCCTCCTCAGGTCCCAGTTCCCCTCTCCCCTCCTCAGGTCCCAGTGCTCCTCTCCCCTTCTCAGGTCCCAGTGCTCCTCTCCCCTCCTCAGATCTCATCATGTCAGTGCTCCTCTGCCCTCCTCAGGTCCCAGTGCTCATCTCCTCAGGTCCCAGTGCTTCTCTCCACAGGTCTCAGTGCTCCTCACTCCTCCTCAGATCTCATCATGTCAGTGCTTCCTCCCCTCCTCAGGTCCCAGTGCTCCCCTCCTCAGGTCCCAGTGCTCCCCTCCTCAGGTCTCAGTGCTCCTCTCCCCTCCTCAGGTCTCAGTGCTCCTCTCCCCTTCTCAGGTCCCAGTGCTCCCCTCCTCAGGTCCCACTGCTCCCCTCCTCAGGTCCCAGTGCTCCTCCCTCCCTCCCTCCCTCCTCAGGTCTCATCATGTTGGTGCTCCTCTTCCCACCTCAGGTATGCAGATAGAGCCAAACAGATCCGCTGTAACGCTGTCATCAATGAGGACCCTAACAACCGATTGGTCCGTGAGCTGAAAGAGGAGGTGTGTCGCCTGAGAGACCTCCTCCTATCCCAGGGACTGGGAGACATCCTGGAAAGTAAGGGATTGTCCAATCTGCTGTCCTTCCACCATTTTCATAAAGGTTGACTCTGAAATGGCATCCTATTTCCATAGTAGTTCCCTTTGGGCCCTGGTCAAAAGTAGTGCACTATATAGGGAATAAGGGTGCCATTTGGGCCTAACCATGATCTTAAAGGGATTCTCGGGTACTTTTTTATACTTGTTAGCTAGAAGTAGTGCCCACGAGCCAAAGTAGTGTCCCTGAAAATTGTGTGCAGATGTGTGCACCACAAATGTACAGATATGTGCCCCACGTCATTTCTCTCTCTCTCTCTCTCTCTCTCTCTCTCTCTCTCTCTCTCTCTCTCCTCTTCAGTCTGTGGGTTAAGAGAAGAGTGTGTGGATTGGTCTTATTTTCCTGGCTCAGCTTTTAGGACTAGTGAATTTCAAAGGCAAATTAGAGAGAATTCAACTCAGGAAATGTTATACACAGAGCAACCTAAGCTGTCCTAGAAAACAGTTCCTGTGTGATTCTACAACCCTGGTTAGCAGAACCAGTATGTTAGCAGAACCAGTATGTTAGCATAACCAGTATGTTAGCAGAACCAGTATGTTAGCAGAACCAGTATGTTAGCAGGACCAGTATGTTACCAGGACCAGAATGTTAGCAGAACCAGTATGTTAGCAGACCCAGTATGTTAGCAGGACCAGTATGTTAGCAGGACCAGTATGTTACCAGGACCGGAATGTTAGCAGAACCAGTATGTTAGCAGAACCAGTATGTTAGCAGGACCAGTATGTTAGCAGGACCAGTTTATTACCAGGACCAGAATGTTAGAAGAACCAGTATGTTAGCATAACCAGTATGTTAGCAGAACCAGTATGTAAGCATAACCAGTATGTTAGCAGAACCAGTATGTTAGCAGGACCAGTATGTTACCAGGACCAGAATGTTAGCAGAACCAGTATGTTAGCAGACCCAGTATGTTAGCAGGACCAGTATGTTAGCAGGACCAGTATGTTACCAGGACCAGAATGTTAGCAGAACCAGTATGTTAGCAGAACCAGTATGTTAGCAGGACCAGTATGTTAGCAGGACCAGTTTGTTACCAGGACCAGAATGTTAGCAGAACCAGTATGTTAGCAGAACCTAGCAGAACCAGTATGCTAGCAGAACCAGTATGTTAGCAGAACCAGTATGTTATCAGAACCAGTATGTTATCAGAACCAGTATGTTAGCAGAACTAGTAGGCTAGCAGAACCAGTATGTTAGCATAACCAGTATGTTAGCAGAACCAGTATGTTAGCAGAACCATTATGCTAGCAGAACCAGTATAAAAGCAGAACCTAGCAGAACCAGTATGCTAGCAGAACCAGTATGTTAGCAGAACCAGTATGCTAGCAGGACCAGTGGGTTAGCAGGACTAGTATGTTACCAGGACCAGAATGTTAGCAGAACCAGTATGCTAGCAGAACCAGTATGTTAGCAGAACCTAGCAGAACCAGTATGTTAGCAGAACCTAGCAGAACCAGTATGCTAGCAGAACCAGTATGTTATCAGAACCAGTATGTTATCAGAACCAGTATGTTAGCAGAACTAGTAGGCTAGCAGAACCAGTATGTTAGCATAACCAGTATGTTAGCAGAACCAGTATGTTAGCAGAACCATTATGCTAGCAGAACCAGTATATAAGCAGAACCTAGCAGAACCAGTATGTTAGCAGAACCAGTATGTTAGCAGAACCAGTATGCTAGCAGGACCAGTATGTTAGCAGGACCAGTGGGTTAGCAGGACTAGTATGTTACCAGGACCAGAATGTTAGCAGAACCAGTATGCTAGCAGAACCAGTATGTTAGCAGAACCTAGCAGAACCAGTATGCTAGCAGAACCAGTATGCTAGCAGAACCAGTATGTTAGAAGAACCAGTATGTTAGCACAACCAGTATGTTATCAGAACCAGTATGTTATCAGAACCAGTATGTTAGCATAACCAGTATGTTAGCAGGACCAGTATGTTAGCAGGACCAGTATGTTACCAGGACCAGAATGTTAGCAGAACCAGTATGTTAGCAGAACCAGTATGTTAGCAGAACCAGTATGTTAGCAGGACCAGTTTGTTTCCAGGACCAGAATGTTAGCAGAACCAGTATGTTAGCAGGACCAGTATGTTAGCAGACCCAGTATGTTAGCAGGACCAGTATGTTAGCAGGACCAGTATGTTACCAGGACCAGAATGTTAGCAGAACCAGTATGTTAGCAGAACCAGTATGTTAGCAGGACCAGTATGTTAGCAGGACCAGTTTGTTACCAGGACCAGAATGTTAGCAGAACCAGTATGTTAGCAGAACCTAGCAGAACCAGTATGCTAGCAGAACCAGTATGTTAGCAGAACCAGTATGTTATCAGAACCAGTATGTTATCAGAACCAGTATGTTAGCAGAACTAGTAGGCTAGCAGAACCAGTATGTTAGCATAACCAGTATGTTAGCAGAACCAGTATGTTAGCAGAACCATTATGCTAGCAGAACCAGTATATAAGCAGAACCCAGCAGAACCAGTATGCTAGCAGAACCAGTATGTTAGCAGAACCAGTATGCTAGCAGGACCAGTATGTTAGCAGGACCAGTGGGTTAGCAGGACTAGTATGTTACCAGGACCAGAATGTTAGCAGAACCAGTATGCTAGCAGAACCAGTATGTTAGCAGAACCTAGCAGAACCAGTATGCTAGCAGAACCAGTATGTTATCAGAACCAGTATGTTATCAGAACCAGTATGTTAGCAGAACTAGTAGGCTAGCAGAACCAGTATGTTAGCATAACCAGTATGTTAGCAGAACCAGTATGTTAGCAGAACCATTATGCTAGCAGAACCAGTATATAAGCAGAACCTAGCAGAACCAGTATGTTAGCATAACCAGTATGTTAGCAGAACCAGTATGTTAGCAGAACCATTATGCTAGCAGAACCAGTATATAAGCAGAACCTAGCAGAACCAGTATGCTAGCAGAACCAGTATGTTAGCAGAACCAGTATGCTAGCAGGACCAGTGGGTTAGCAGGACTAGTATGTTACCAGGACCAGAATGTTAGCAGAACCAGTATGCTAGCAGAACCAGTATGTTAGCAGAACCTAGCAGAACCAGTATGTTAGCAGAACCTAGCAGAACCAGTATGCTAGCAGAACCAGTATGTTATCAGAACCAGTATGTTATCAGAACCAGTATGTTAGCAGAACTAGTAGGCTAGCAGAACCAGTATGTTATCAGAACCAGTATGTTAGCAGAACCAGTATGTTAGCAGAACCATTATGCTAGCAGAACCAGTATATAAGCAGAACCTAGCAGAACCAGTATGTTAGCAGAACCAGTATGTTAGCAGAACCAGTATGCTAGCAGGACCAGTATGTTAGCAGGACCAGTGGGTTAGCAGGACTAGTATGTTACCAGGACCAGAATGTTAGCAGAACCAGTATGCTAGCAGAACCAGTATGTTAGCAGAACCTAGCAGAACCAGTATGCTAGCAGAACCAGTATGCTAGCAGAACCAGTATGTTAGAAGAACCAGTATGTTAGCACAACCAGTATGTTATCAGAACCAGTATGTTATCAGAACCAGTATGTTAGCATAACCAGTATGTTAGCAGGACCAGTATGTTAGCAGGACCAGTATGTTACCAGGACCAGAATGTTAGCAGAACCAGTATGTTAGCAGAACCAGTATGTTAGCAGTACCAGTATGTTAGCAGGACCAGTTTGTTTCCAGGACCAGAATGTTAGCAGAACCAGTATGTTAGCAGGACCAGTATGTTAGCAGACCCAGTATGTTAGCAGGACCAGTATGTTAGCAGGACCAGTATGTTACCAGGACCAGAATGTTAGCAGAACCAGTATGTTAGCAGAACCAGTATGTTAGCAGGACCAGTATGTTAGCAGGACCAGTTTGTTACCAGGACCAGAATGTTAGCAGAACCAGTATGTTAGCAGAACCTAGCAGAACCAGTATGCTAGCAGAACCAGTATGTTAGCAGAACCAGTATGTTATCAGAACCAGTATGTTATCAGAACCAGTATGTTAGCAGAACTAGTAGGCTAGCAGAACCAGTATGTTAGCATAACCAGTATGTTAGCAGAACCAGTATGTTAGCAGAACCATTATGCTAGCAGAACCAGTATATAAGCAGAACCCAGCAGAACCAGTATGCTAGCAGAACCAGTATGTTAGCAGAACCAGTATGCTAGCAGGACCAGTATGTTAGCAGGACCAGTGGGTTAGCAGGACTAGTATGTTACCAGGACCAGAATGTTAGCAGAACCAGTATGCTAGCAGAACCAGTATGTTAGCAGAACCTAGCAGAACCAGTATGCTAGCAGAACCAGTATGTTATCAGAACCAGTATGTTATCAGAACCAGTATGTTAGCAGAACTAGTAGGCTAGCAGAACCAGTATGTTAGCATAACCAGTATGTTAGCAGAACCAGTATGTTAGCAGAACCATTATGCTAGCAGAACCAGTATATAAGCAGAACCTAGCAGAACCAGTATGTTAGCATAACCAGTATGTTAGCAGAACCAGTATGTTAGCAGAACCATTATGCTAGCAGAACCAGTATATAAGCAGAACCTAGCAGAACCAGTATGCTAGCAGAACCAGTATGTTAGCAGAACCAGTATGCTAGCAGGACCAGTGGGTTAGCAGGACTAGTATGTTACCAGGACCAGAATGTTAGCAGAACCAGTATGCTAGCAGAACCAGTATGTTAGCAGAACCTAGCAGAACCAGTATGTTAGCAGAACCTAGCAGAACCAGTATGCTAGCAGAACCAGTATGTTATCAGAACCAGTATGTTATCAGAACCAGTATGTTAGCAGAACTAGTAGGCTAGCAGAACCAGTATGTTATCAGAACCAGTATGTTAGCAGAACCAGTATGTTAGCAGAACCATTATGCTAGCAGAACCAGTATATAAGCAGAACCTAGCAGAACCAGTATGTTAGCAGAACCAGTATGTTAGCAGAACCAGTATGCTAGCAGGACCAGTATGTTAGCAGGACCAGTGGGTTAGCAGGACTAGTATGTTACCAGGACCAGAATGTTAGCAGAACCAGTATGCTAGCAAAACCAGTATGTTAGCAGAACCTAGCAGAACCAGTATGCTAGCAGAACCAGTATGCTAGCAGAACCAGTATGTTAGAAGAACCAGTATGTTAGCACAACCAGTATGTTATCAGAACCAGTATGTTATCAGAACCAGTATGTTAGCATAACCAGTATGTTAGCAGGACCAGTATGTTAGCAGGACCAGTATGTTACCAGGACCAGAATGTTAGCAGAACCAGTATGTTAGCAGAACCAGTATGTTAGCAGTACCAGTATGTTAGCAGGACCAGTTTGTTTCCAGGACCAGAATGTTAGCAGAACCAGTATGTTAGCAGGACCAGTATGTTAGCAGACCCAGTATGTTAGCAGGACCAGTATGTTAGCAGGACCAGTATGTTACCAGGACCAGAATGTTAGCAGAACCAGTATGTTAGCAGAACCAGTATGTTAGCAGGACCAGTATGTTAGCAGGACCAGTTTGTTACCAGGACCAGAATGTTAGCAGAACCAGTATGTTAGCAGAACCTAGCAGAACCAGTATGCTAGCAGAACCAGTATGTTAGCAGAACCAGTATGTTATCAGAACCAGTATGTTATCAGAACCAGTATGTTAGCAGAACTAGTAGGCTAGCAGAACCAGTATGTTAGCATAACCAGTATGTTAGCAGAACCAGTATGTTAGCAGAACCATTATGCTAGCAGAACCAGTATATAAGCAGAACCCAGCAGAACCAGTATGCTAGCAGAACCAGTATGTTAGCAGAACCAGTATGCTAGCAGGACCAGTATGTTAGCAGGACCAGTGGGTTAGCAGGACTAGTATGTTACCAGGACCAGAATGTTAGCAGAACCAGTATGCTAGCAGAACCAGTATGTTAGCAGAACCTAGCAGAACCAGTATGCTAGCAGAACCAGTATGTTATCAGAACCAGTATGTTATCAGAACCAGTATGTTAGCAGAACTAGTAGGCTAGCAGAACCAGTATGTTAGCATAACCAGTATGTTAGCAGAACCAGTATGTTAGCAGAACCATTATGCTAGCAGAACCAGTATATAAGCAGAACCTAGCAGAACCAGTATGCTAGCAGAACCAGTATGTTAGCAGAACCAGTATGCTAGCAGGACCAGTATGTTAGCAGGACCAGTGGGTTAGCAGGACTAGTATGTTACCAGGACCAGAATGTTAGCAGAACCAGTATGCTAGCAGAACCAGTATGTTAGCAGAACCTAGCAGAACCAGTATGGTAGCAGAACCAGTATGTTAGAAGAACCAGTATGTTAGCACAACCAGTATGTTATCAGAACCAGTATGTTATCAGAACCAGTATGTTATCAGAACCAGTATGTTGGCATAACCAGTATGTTAGCAGAACCAGTATGTTAGCAGGACCAGTATGTTACCAGGACCAGAATGTTAGCAGAACCAGTATGTTAGCAGACCCAGTATGTTAGCAGACCCAGTATGTTAGCAGGACCAGTATGTTAGCAGGACCAGTATGTTACCAGGACCTGAATGTTAGAAGAACCAGTATGTTAGCAGAACCAGTATGTTAGCAGTACCAGTATGTTAGCACTACCAGTTTGTTTCCAGGACCAGAATGTTAGCAGAACCAGTATGCTAGCAGAACCAGTATGTTAGCAGAACCTAGCAGAACCAGTATGCTAGCAGAACCAGTATGCTAGAAGAACCAGTATGTTAGCACCACCAGTATGTTAGCAGAACCAGTATGTTATCAGAACCAGTATGCTAGCAGGACCAGTATGTTAGCAGGACCAGTGGGTTAGCAGGACTAGTATGTTACCAGGACCAGAATGTTAGCAGAACCAGTATGCTAGCAGAACCAGTATGTTAGCAGAACCTAGCAGAACCAGTATGCTAGCAGAACCAGTATGCTAGCAGAACCAGTATGCTAGCAGAACCAGTGTGTTATCAGAACCAGTATGCTAGCAGAACCAGTATGTTAGCAGAACCAGTATGTTAACAGGACCAGTATGTTAGCTGAACCAGTATGCTAGCAGAACCAGTATGTTAGCAGGACCAGTATGTTAGCAGAACCAGTATGTTAGCAGGACCTGCATGTTAGCAAAACCTAGCAGAACCAGTATGCTAGCAGAACCAGTATGCTAGCACCACCAGTGTGTTAGCAGAACCAGTATTTTAGCAGAACCAGTAGGATAGCAGAACCAGTATGTTAGCACCACCAGTATGCTAGCAGAACCAGTATGCTAGCAGAACCAGTATGTTATAAGAACCAGTATGTTAGCACAACCAGTATGTTAGCAGAACCAGTATGTTATCAGAACCAGTATGTTATCAGAACCAGTATGTTAGGATAACCAGTATGTTAGCAGAACCAGTATGTTAGCAGGACCAGTATGTTACCAGGACCAGAACGTTAGCAGAACCAGTATGTTAGCAGACCCAGTATGTTAGCAGACCCAGTATGTTAGCAGGACCAGTATGTTAGCAGGACCAGTATGTTACCAGGACCAGAATGTTAGCAGAACCAGTATGTTAGCAGAACCAGTATGTTAGCAGTACCAGTATGTTAGCATGACCAGTTTGTTTCCAGGACCAGAATGTTAGCAGAACCAGTATGTTAGCAGAACCTAGCAGAACCAGTAAGCTAGCAGAACCAGTATGCTAGCAGAACCAGTATGTTATCAGAACCAGTATGTTGGCAGAACTAGTAGGCTAGCAGAACCAGTATGTTAGCATAACCAGTATGTTAGCATAACCAGTATGCTAGCAGAACCAGTATATAAGCAGAACCTATCAGAACCAGTATGTTAGCAGAACCAGTATGTTAGCAGGACCAGTAGGTTAGCAGGACCAGTATGTTAGCAGGACCAGTATGTTAGCAGGACCAGTAGGTTAGCAGGACTAGTATGTTACCAGGACCAGAATGTTAGCAGAACCAGTGTGCTAGCAGAACCAGTATGTTAGCAGAACCTAGCAGAACCAGTATGCTAGCAGAACCAGTATGCTAGCAGAACCAGTATGTTAGGAGAACCAGTATGTTAGCACCACCAGTATGTTAGCAGAACCAGTATGTTATCAGAACCAGTATGTTAGCAGAACTAGTATGTTAGCAGAACCAGTATGTTATCAGAACCAGTATGCTAGCAGAACCAGTATGCTAGCAGAACCAGTATGCTAGCAGAACCAGTGTGTTATCAGAACCAGTATGCTAGCAGAACCAGTATGTTAGCAGAACCAGTATGTTAACAGGACCAGTATGTTAGCTGAACCAGTATGCTAGCAGAACCAGTATGTTAGCAGGACCAGTATGTTAGCAGAACCAGTATGTTAGCAGGACCTGCATGTTAGCAGAACCTAGCAGAACCAGTATGCTAGCACCACCAGTGTGTTAGCAGAACCAGTATGTTAGCAGAACCAGTAGGCTAGCAGAACCAGTATGTTAGCACCACCAGTATGTTAGCAGAACCAGTATGTTGCCAGGACCAGTATGTTAGCAGAACCAGTATGCTAGCAGAACCAGTATGTTAGCAGGACCAGTATGTTAGCAGAACCAGTATGTTAGCAGAACCAGTATGTTAGCAGGACCTGTAGGTTAGCAGAACCTAGCAGAACCCGTATGCTAGCAGAACCAGTATGCTAGCACCACCAGTATGTTAGCAGAACCAGTATGTTAGCAGAACCAGTAGGCTAGCAGAACCAGTATGTTAGGACCACCAGTATGTTAGCAGAACCAGTAGGCTAGCAGAACCAGTATGTTAGGACCACCAGTATGTTAGCAGAAGCAGTATGTTGCCAGGACCAGTATGTTAGCGGAACCAGTTTGCTAGCAGAACCAGTATGTTAGCAGAACTTAGCCGAACCAGTATGCTAGCAGAACCAGTATGCTAGCACCACCAGTATGCTAGCAGAACCAGTATGTTAGCAGAACCAGTAGGCTAGCTAAACCAGTATGTTAGCACCACCAGTATGTTAGCCGAACCAGTAGGCTAGCATAACCAGTATGTTAGCACCACCAGTATGTTAGCAGAACCAGTATGTTATCACAACTAGTATGCTAGCAGAACCAGTATGCTAGCAGAACCAGTATATTATCAGAACTAGTATGCTAGCAGAACCAGTATACTAGCAGAAACAGTACGTTATCAGAACCAGTGTGTTAGCTTCACCAGTGTGTTAGCTTCACCAGTGTGTTAGCACCACTAGTATGTTATCAGAACTAGTATGTTAGCAGAACCAGTATGCTAGCAGAACTAGTATGCTAGCTGAACCAGTATGCTAGCATAACCAGTATGTTAGCACCACCAGTATGTTAGCCGAACCAGTAGGCTAGCATAACCAGTATGTTAGCACCACCAGTATGTTAGCAGAACCAGTATGTTATCACAACTAGTATGCTAGCAGAACCAGTATGCTAGCAGAACCAGTATATTATCAGAACTAGTATGCTAGCAGAACCAGTATACTAGCAGAAACAGTACGTTATCAGAACCAGTGTGTTAGCTTCACCAGTGTGTTAGCTTCACCAGTGTGTTAGCACCACTAGTATGTTATCAGAACTAGTATGTTAGCAGAACCAGTATGCTAGCAGAACTAGTATGCTAGCTGAACCAGTATGCTAGCAGAACCAGTATGCTAGCAGAACCAGTATGTTGGCACCAGCTGTTCAGCTAACACTGAGTGAATGAGTGAATCCCTCACAGTTTTGTTTTGTCTCTCCTCTTGTCTTTCTCTGTGTTCTCTCTCTCTTTCTCTCCTAGCATACAAGGGGCCAGCGCTTGGCACTGACATTGCTGGTTTGAAATGTGTGTTACTGTTTCTCTCTACTGTTTCTCTCTACTGTTTCTCTCTCTACTGTTTCTCTCTACTGTTTCTCTCTACTGTTTCTCTCTACTGTTTCTCTCTCTACTGTTTCTCTCTACTGTTTCTCTCTACTGTTTATCTCTACTGTTTCTCTCTACTGTTTCTCTCTACTGTTTCTCTCTACTGTTTCTCTCTACTGTTTCTCTCTCTACTGTTTCTCTCTACTGTTTCTCTCTACTGTTTATCTCTACTGTTTCTCTCTACTGTTTCTCTCTACTGTTTCTCTCTACTGTTTCTCTCTCTACTGTTTCTCTCTCTACTGTTTCTCTATACTGTTTCTCTCTACTGTTTCTCTCTACTGTTTCTCTCTACTGTTTCTCTCTCTACTGTTTCTCTCTCTACTGTTTCTCTCTACTGTTTCTCTCTACTGTTTCTCTCTCTACTGTTTATCTCTACTGTTTCTCTCTACTGTTTCTCTATACTGTTTCTCTCTACTGTTTCTCTCTCTACTGTTTCTCTCTTCTGTTTCTCTCTCTACTGTTTCTCTATACTGTTTCTCTCTACTGTTTCTCTCTATACTGTTTCTCTCTACTGTTTCTCTCTACTGTTTCTCTATACTGTTTCTCTCTACTGTTTCTCTCTCTACTGTTTCTCTCTACTGTTTCTCTCTACTGTTTCTCTCTACTGTTTCTCTCTACTGTTTCTCTCTCTACTGTTTATCTCTACTGTTTCTCTCTACTGTTTCTCTCTCTACTGTTTCTCTCTACTGTTTCTCTATACTGTTTCTCTCTACTGTTTATCTCTCTACTGTTTCTCTCTACTGTTTCTCTCTCTACTGTTTATCTCTACTGTTTCTCTCTACTGTTTCTCTATACTGTTTCTCTATACTGTTTCTCTCTACTGTTTATCTCTCTACTGTTTCTCTCTACTGTTTCTCTATACTGTTTCTCTATACTGTTTCTCTCTCTACTGTTTCTCTCTACTGTTTCTCTCTACTGTTTCTCTCTACTGTTTCTCTCTACTGTTTCTCTCTCTACTGTTTATCTCTACTGTAGTTTATCTCTACTGTAGTTTGCTGTCTCATTTTTTTTACATTGCTATTAGCTACTGTGTTTCAACAGATGGCCTCCAAATGTAGGGTTGTAGAAGTGTTGTGTACCATCTTGGCTTAACAGAAAGTATACGGACTGGTCTCCAGTCGCTCTGTATGCCCATACTGCCATATATTTTGTGTTCTTCTTCTTCTTTTTTGCTTGGCTTTCTGCATGCAGGGCTGCTTCTGTCTTCTCTTTCTGGTGTCCTTCTTACTCTCAGTTGATGTTTCACTTTGTGTTTCAGATTCATTTCAAGCTACTTCTCTGTCCTCTGTCCTCTTATCTGTCTTCTGTCTTCTGTCCTCTGTCTTTTTCTATATTCTTTCCGCTTCTCTCCATCTTTCTTACCTCCCTGTCCCTGCTCTATCCCCACTTCCTGTCCTGCCCCTCTGTTTCCTGTGCCCCGCCTGACAGACCTATCAAATTTTAAGAATAATAACAATAATTGCTAATCTGTCAATCAAAATTATGATCTCTCCACAGTGACCAATGCCATGACGGGGATGAGCCCCTCCCCCTCTTTGTCCGCCCTGTCCAGTCGAGCCGGATCTATCGCCAGCCTCCACGACCGCATCATGATCAGCCCTGGCAGCGAGCAGGCCATCGAGAGACTCAAGGTGAACTGAACACTGATTGGTTGATTAATTGATTGATTAATTGACTGATCGATTGATTCATTGATTACAGTCAGACATAATACCCCTCGCCCCACATATTGAACATAGACTCTGGGGGGGTGGGGGGGTTGACACACCCTCAGATATGAATGATTTTGTGATTTCATCAGGAAACAGAGAAAATCATCGCAGAGCTCAATGAGACCTGGGAGGAGAAACTTCGCAGAACAGAAGCCATCAGAATGGAAAGGTGAGTTCTTTCAGCCTTTACATCTCTACTTACAGTATAGACATGCCTGCAGATAGTAAAGAAAGACACCTACAGTATCCGGCTCCAAGGACCATGAAGATTAGGAGACCGTTGAAAGGCCCCTACAGTATCCGGGCTCCAAGGACCATGAAGATTAGGAGACCGTTGAAAGGCCCCTACAGTATCTGGATCCAAGGACCATGAAGATTAGGAGACCGTTGAAAGGCCCCTACACTATCTTGAAGATTAGGAGACCGTTGAAAGGCCCCTACAGTATCCGGCTCCAAGGACCATGAAGATTAGTAGACCGTTGAAAGGCCCCTACAGTATCCGGCTCCAAGGACCATGAAGATTAGGAGACCAGTGAAAGGCCCCTACAGTATCCGGCTCCAAGGACCATGAAGATTAGGAGACCATTGAAAGGCCCCTACAGTATCTTGAAGGTTAGGAGACCATTGAAAGGCCCCTACAGTATCCGGCTCCAAGGACCATGAGGGTTAGGAGACCATTGAAAGGCCCCTACAGTATCCGGCTCCAAGGACCATGAAGTTTAAGAGACCATTGAAAGGCCCCTACAGTATCTTGAAGGTTAGGAGACCATTGAAAGGCCCCTACAGTATCCGGCTCCAAGGACCATGAAGGTTAGGAGACCATTGAAAGCCCCCTACAGTATCCGGCTCCAAGGACCATGAAGGTTAGGAGACCATTGAAAGGCCCCTACACTATCTTGAAGGTTAGAAGACCATTGAAAGGCCCCTACAGTATCCGGCTCCAAGGACCATGAAGGTTAGGAGACCATTGAAAGGCCCCTACAGTATCCGGCTCCAAGGACCACGAAGGTTAGGAGACCATTGAAAGGCCCCTACAGTATCCGGCTCCAAGGACCATGAAGATTAGGAGACCGTTGAAAGGCCCCTACAGTATCCGGCTCCAAGGACCATGAAGGTTAGGAGACCGTTGAAAGGCCCCTACAGTATCCGGCTCCAAGGACCATGAAGGTTAGGAGACCGTTGAAAGGCCCCTACAGTATCCGGCTCCAAGGACCATGAAGATTAGGAGACCGTTGAAAGGCCCCTACAGTATCCGGCTCCAAGGACCATGAAGATTAGGAGACCGTTGAAAGGCCCCTACAGTATCCGGCTCCAAGGACCATGAAGATTAGGAGACCGTTGAAAGGCCCCTACAGTATCCGGCTCCAAGGACCATGAAGGTTAGGAGACCGTTGAAAGGCCCCTACAGTATCCGGCTCCAAGGACCATGAAGGTTAGGAGACCGTTGAAAGGCCCCTACAGTATCCGGCTCCAAGGACCATGAAGGTTAGGAGACCGTTGAAAGGCCCCTACAGTATCCGGCTCCAAGGACCATGAAGATTAGGAGACCGTTGAAAGGCCCCTACAGTATCCGGCTCCAAGGACCATGAAGGTTAGGAGACCGTTGAAAGGCCCCTACAGTATCCGGCTCCAAGGACCATGAAGGTTAGGAGACCGTTGAAAGGCCCCTACAGTATCCGGCTCCAAGGACCATGAAGGTTAGGAGACCATTGAAAGCCCCCTACAGTATCCGGCTCCAAGGACCATGAAGGTTAGGAGACCATTGAAAGCCCCCTACAGTATCCGGCTCCAAGGACCATGAAGATTAGGAGACCGTTGAAAGGCCCCTACAGTATCCGGCTCCAAGGACCATGAAGATTAGGAGACCGTTGAAAGGCCCCTACAGTATCCGGCTCCAAGGACCATGAAGGTTAGGAGACCGTTGAAAGGCCCCTACAGTATCCGGCTCCAAGGACCATGAAGATTAGGAGACCGTTGAAAGGCCCCTACAGTATCCGGCTCCAAGGACCATGAAGATTAGGAGACCGTTGAAAGGCCCCTACAGTATCCGGCTCCAAGGACCATGAAGGTTAGGAGACCGTTGAAAGGCCCCTACAGTATCCGGCTCCAAGGACCATGAAGGTTAGGAGACCGTTGAAAGGCCCCTACAGTATCCGGCTCCAAGGACCATGAAGATTAGGAGACCGTTGAAAGGCCCCTACAGTATCCGGCTCCAAGGACCATGAAGATTAGGAGACCGTTGAAAGGCCCCTACAGTATCCGGCTCCAAGGACCATGAAGATTAGGAGACCGTTGAAAGGCCCCTACAGTATCCGGCTCCAAGGACCATGAAGATTAGGAGACCGTTGAAAGGCCCCTACAGTATCCGGCTCCAAGGACCATGAAGATTAGGAGACCGTTGAAAGGCCCCTACAGTATCCGGCTCCAAGGACCATGAAGGTTAGGAGACCGTTGAAAGGCCCCTACAGTATCCGGCTCCAAGGACCATGAAGGTTAGGAGACCGTTGAAAGGCCCCTACAGTATCCGGCTCCAAGGACCATGAAGATTAGGAGACCGTTGAAAGGCCCCTACAGTATCCGGCTCCAAGGACCATGAAGATTAGGAGACCGTTGAAAGGCCCCTACAGTATCCGGCTCCAAGGACCATGAAGATTAGGAGACCGTTGAAAGGCCCCTACAGTATCCGGCTCCAAGGACCATGAAGATTAGGAGACCGTTGAAAGGCCCCTACAGTATCCGGCTCCAAGGACCATGAAGATTAGGAGACCGTTGAAAGGCCCCTACAGTATCCGGCTCCAAGGACCATGAAGATTAGGAGACCGTTGAAAGGCCCCTACAGTATCCGGCTCCAAGGACCATGAAGGTTAGGAGACCGTTGAAAGGCCCCTACAGTATCCGGCTCCAAGGACCATGAAGGTTAGGAGACCGTTGAAAGGCCCCTACAGTATCCGGCTCCAAGGACCATGAAGGTTAGGAGACCGTTGAAAGGCCCCTACAGTATCCGGCTCCAAGGACCATGAAGGTTAGGAGACCGTTGAAAGGCCCCTACAGTATCCGGCTCCAAGGACCATGAAGGTTAGGAGACCGTTGAAAGGCCCCTACAGTATCCGGCTCCAAGGACCATGAAGGTTAGGAGACCGTTGAAAGGCCCCTACAGTATCCGGCTCCAAGGACCATGAAGATTAGGGAGACCGTTGAAAGGCCCCTACAGTATCCGGCTCCAAGGACCATGAAGATTAGGAGACCGTTGAAAGGCCCCTACAGTATCCGGCTCCAAGGACCATGAAGTTGTAAAACTGTCCATTCACTTTTTTTTTCTTTATTTTATGAATCTGGCAAAGAAGCATTTTGGAATTAAACATTTTTTGACAGTACAGTGAGAAATGTAGAGAAAGGGGGGCAGATAGCAGAGTCATAGACAGAGCAGTGGTCATAGACAGAACCCCCCCTCGTCAGGGGGCATGTGGTCCAGAGTCAGAAGCGATACATTGGATGACATCACAACTCTCTGTTCTC
The DNA here is from genome assembly GCF_018296145.1 of Oncorhynchus tshawytscha. Taxonomy (NCBI): domain Eukaryota; kingdom Metazoa; phylum Chordata; class Actinopteri; order Salmoniformes; family Salmonidae; genus Oncorhynchus; species Oncorhynchus tshawytscha. The sequence goes on from NC_056433.1 coordinate 85,947,034, forward strand.
TTCCACAGAGAGGCCCTGCTGGCTGAGATGGGTGTGGCCATGAGGGAAGATGGAGGAACTGTGGGAGTTTTCTCCCCCAAGAAGGTAAGACAGCTCACACATCACAGAATACATGTTTTTTTTAAAATATATATATTTTTTTACCTTTAATTAACTTTGCAAGTCAGTTAAGAACAAATTCTTATTTTCAAGGACGGCCTGGGAACAGTGGGTTAACTGCCTTGTTCAGGGGCAGAACGACAGATTTGTACCTTGTCAGCTCGGGGATTTGAACTTGCTAGTCCAGCGCTCTAACCACTAGGCTACCCTGCCGCCCCGTGTCACATGTCTTCAACATTAATAGTATGAACTCGAATAGTGTAATCAACAAATGTACCAGTAATCATGGATGAGGGTGAGCAGGAGAACAAGCAATGTTTTCTTTGATGCTTTCTGTCAGGTATCAAGGGTTAGACCCAGAAGCAGACCGTGTCGAAGTAACAATGTTTATTACAGCAACAGGGGCAAAGGTACAGGACGGCAGGCAGAGTGGTCAGGTGGGCGGGTACAGGGTTAGGACAATCAAGTGTCAAAAACCATGAGCTTGAGAAGAGAGACTGGGGGAAAAACTGGAGCTGACACAAAAAAACGCTGGTTGACTTGACAAATAAGATGAACTGGCAACCGACAAACAGAGAACACAGGGGATAATGGAGAAGATGGGTGACACCTGGATGGGGGTGGAGACAAGCACAAAGACAGGTGAAACAGATCAGGGTATGACACATTCATGTTGATTTAGGGTATGACACATTCATGTTGATTTACTTCCAAGCCCTCGACATCAAAGCAGAGCAGAAAGCCTGAGGCTGTGTTCATAGACACAGTAGGGCTGTTTTCATCCAATGAGGTTGGTCCCTCTGCAATGTCTCCTACACACTCCTCTCCTCTCTGGAGTCTCCTACACACTCCTCTCCCCTCTGGAGTCTCCTACACACACTCCTCTGGAGTCTCCTACACACACTCCTCTGGAGTCTCCTACACACACTCCTCTGGAGTCTCCTACACACTCCTCCCCTCTCTGGAGTCTCCTAGATACTCCTCTCCTCTCTGGAGGCTCCTACACACTCTTCTCCTCTCTGGAGGCTCCTACACACTCTTCTCCTCTCTGGAGTCTCCTACACACTCCTCTTCTCTCTGGAGTCTCCTACACACTCCTCTTCTCTCTGGAGTCTCCTACACACCCCTCTGGAGTCTCCTACACACCCCTCTGGAGTCTCCTACACACCCCTCTGGAGTCTCCTACACACTCCTCTCTGGAGTCTCCTACACACCCCTCTCTGGAGTCTCCTACACACTCCTCTCTGGAGTCTCCTACACACCCCTCTCTGGAGTCTCCTACACACCCCTCTGGAGTCTCCTACACACTCCTCTCTGGAGTCTCCTACACACTCCTCTCTGGAGTCTCCTACACACCCCTCTGGAGTCTCCTACACACTCCTCCCCTCTCTGGAGTCTCCTACACACTCCTCTCTTCTCTGGAGTCTCCTACACACTCCTCTCCCCTCTGGTGTCTCCTATACACTCCTCTTCTCTCTGGAGTCTCCTACACACTCCTCTGGACTCTCCTATACACTCCTCTCCTCTCTGGAGTCTCCTACACACTCATCTCCCCTCTGGAGTCTCCTACACACACTCCTCTAGAGTCTCCTAGATACTCCTCTCCTCTCTGGTGTCTCCTACACACTCCTCTCCTCTCTGGTGTCATGTTTTGTATTCAGCTAAGAACAAATTCTTATTTTCAATGACAGCCTAGGAACAGTGGGTTAACTGCCTGTTCAGGGACAGAACAACAGATTTGTACCTTGTCAGCTCGGGGATTTGAACTTGCAACCTTTTGGTTACTAGTCCAACGCTCTAACCACTAGGCTATCCTGGTACAGTGGCAGGCAGGTTTGAGGTCAGGGCAGGCAGTATGGTCAGGCAGACTCGAGGTCAGGGCAGGCAATATGGTAAGGCAGGCGGGTTCAGAGTCAGGGCAGGCAAGGGTCAAAACCGGGAGGACTGGCAAAAGAGAGAAAAGGAAAAACCAGGAAAACATGTTGGTTGACTTGACAAAACAAGATGAACTAGCAACAGACAAACAGGGATCACAGGAATAGGTACCCTGGGGATAATGGAGAAAACAGGTGACACCTGGAGATGGGTGGAGACAATCACAAACACAGGTGAAACAGATCAGGGCGTGACAGTTGAAGCATCGATTACCGCCTTGAGTCTTCTTGGGTATGACGCTACAAGATTGGCACACCTGTATTTGGGGAGTTTCTCCCAATTTTTCTCTGCAGATCCTATCAAACTCTGTCAGGTTGGATGGGGAGCGACACTGCACGGCTATTTTCAGGTCTCTCCAGAGATGTTCGATCGGGTTCAAGTCTGGGCTCTGGCTGGGCCACTCAAGGATACTCAGAGACTTGTCTCAAAGCCACTCCTGCATTGTCTCGTCTGTGTGCTTAGGGTCGTTGTTTGTTGGAAGGTGAACTTTCACCCTAGTCTGAGGTCCTGAGTGCTCTGGAGCAGGTTTTCACCGAGGATCTCTGAGTACTTTGCTCCGTTCATCTTTCCCTCGATCCAGACTAGTCTCCCAGTCCCTGCCGATGAAATTCCTGGAAATTCCCGGAGCAAAAAAATGTCCCTGTTCTTCCATGGTCAGCATACTCCCCAGACATGTCACCTAACAGCAGGTTAGTGGCTTCCTTTCCTCTTTACCATAGTCACTGCCCAAGCCTGAAGCAGGGTTGTTTGGTACGCATACAGTCCACACTCAAGGTTTCCAAACGGCCAAACATTCAATGACATCCAGGGATATGGTGCAACAAAAATGTTTATTTTTCTTATATCTAACAAAACAATGATTCTCCAATCAACTTAAAGCATAGAATACTTCATATTATGACCTGTCTGTATGTCTGTATGCGTACCAAACAACCCCGCTTCAGGCTTGGGCAGTGGCTATGGTAAAGACGAAAGTAAGCCACTACATTCAAGTCAAAAAACTATACCGCTCCCGCATCTAGCAAGGACTCCCTCTCCCGAAGGCCCAACTTCCTGCCTTTATCCTAACACACTTACCACAATACAATGAATGGGCAAGAGGGGGGGGACCAAAAACTGAGTTACACTAACAAATGAATACATCTCAATCAGGTAAATATAAATCATAAAGGTATGTACCTAATATTTCATCATTTACATTCATATTTAATATATTTACACAAATGTACATGGAGCTCCATATGTTCGGTCTTTCATACAAATATGTCCAAATCGGCTCTAACAAGCATGTTCCAGTTCCTGCCAATGTCCAGCAACTTTGCGCAGCCATTGAATCAGGCCACAATAAACCGCCTTATCAACTCTATGCTACGTGAGACAAATGCTGTTCACACCAAATACTGACTGGTTTTCTGATCCACACTTAAGGTTTTTGTGACAAACAGATGCATATCTGTATTCCCAGTCACGTGAAATCCATAGATTAGGGCCTCATGAATTTATTTCAATTGACTGATTTCCTCATATGAACTGTAACTCAGCAAAATCTTTGAAATTGTTGCATGTTGAGTTCAGTGATACATTAGTCTCTGTAGCCCTATTTGGAACCTGCTTGCTATATACCGATTTACAGCGGCGGAGGAGATCAACCAACTGTTTCCTTTTTAATTTGGTCTCCTTATGTAAATAGGACTTTGATTAATTTAGTCTTCCCCTTTTTAAATCTACTACATTATTCATAGTAAACAAAGCCCTACTTACTGTGCTATCAAACAGCAGAGAGATGCGAGCTCAGAATAGCAAACACATTATGTATGTGTTTGCTATATTTAGTCATATTTATAGCACTTCTGTTTGCTAGAAGAGCCATCTGTGTTTGATGGATATTAGTAATGCTGTGGATCTCCTAGAGACTGTCTGCATGTCTTAAAACTCTGCATCATCTACTATAGTGAATGTCTAGTTGTGTCCAAAATGCCACCGTAGTCTCTTCATAGTGCCCCTTTGGGCCTTGGGCAAAAATAGTGTACTATATAGGGAATAGAGTTCTGTTTAGGACGCAGTCTCTGTGTTTATCTACCTGCAACAGATCTATGCTCTGTGTTTATCTACCTGTAGCAGATCTATGCACTGTGTTTATCTACCTGTAGCAGATCTATGATCTGTGTTTATCTACTTGTAGCAGATCTATGCTCTGTGTTTATCTACCTGTAGCAGATCTATGCACTGTGTTTATCTACCTGTAGCAGATCTATGCTCTGTGTTTATCTACATGTAGCAGATCTATGCACAGTGTTTATCTACCTGTAGCAGATCTATGCTCTGTGTTTATCTACCTGTAGCAGATCTATGCACTGTGTTTATCTACCTGTAGCAGATCTATGCTCTGTGTTTATCTACCTGTAGCAGATCTATGCTCTGTGTTTATCTACCTGTAGCAGATCTATGCACTGTGTTTATCTACCTGTAGCAGATCTATGCATGAGTATCTTTTTATTCAATTGAAATATGATGTTAGAATAAGTGACTGAATATATTGATCTGAAATGAAGTTGAACAGATTATATGGCCTGTATTTAATTCATTAGACAACATATACATTTACCCTAGAATTAACCTATATGAACCCATATGAACCTATATGAACCCATATGAATCTATATGAACCCATATGAATCTATATGAACTCATATGAACCCATATGAACCTATATGAACCTATATGAATCTATATGAACCCATACGAAACTATTTGAACTCATATGAACCTATATGAATCTATATGAACCCATATGAACCCATATTAATCTATATGAACCCATATGAATCTATATGAACCCAGATGAATCTGTATGAACCCATATGAACCTATATGAACCCATATGAATCTATATGAACTCATATGAACCAATATGAACCTATGTGCATCTATATGAATCTACGTGAACCCATAGGAACCCATATGAACCTATATGAACCCATATGAATCTATATGAACTCATATGAACCCATATGAATCTATATGAACTCATATGAACCCATATGAATCCAAATGAACCCATATGAATCTATATGAACCCATATGAACCTATATGAATCTACATGAACTCATATGAACCCATGTGAACCTATATGAATCTATTTGAACTCATATGAACCCATATGAACCTATATGAACTCATATGAACCCATATGAACCTATATTAATCTATATGAACTCATATGAACCCATATGAACCTATATGAACTCATATGAACCCTCCCTGCTGTAGACTCCTCACCTGGTGAACCTTAACGAGGACCCCCTGATGTCAGAGTGTCTGCTGTACTACATCAAAGATGGCATCACCAGGTAAGAGAACATAGAGAGAACAGAGAGATATTAACAAGGTAAGAGAGAACATAGAGAGAACAGAGAGAACATAGAGATATTAACCAGGAAAGAGAGAACATAGAGAGAACATAGATATTGACCAGGTAAGAGAGAACATAGAGAGAACAC